>NW_020439617.1:0-1576 GCF_000699045.2 Agrilus planipennis
TTTAGAAACGAATGTACTTTACAATAACTGTATTATCTAATGGGAAGTTAGTCGTATTAGCACCGATCAAAGTGTGCTCAGACCAATTTTTTAATATTTATTTCAATTTAAGTAATGTCTAAAAGTTTCTGTGATATTTCGAAACCTTCATATATCTTGTGCTACTGAAGAATTGAAGGTATGTGTAATTATTAAAATTCAGAAGCACTGCATTCGGTATGATTTAGGAAACCTGGCTGCTAAATTTTGGCCATAACATACACAGTGTGTCCCAAAAATAACCGAACTTTATATTTAAATCATACAACATGCAGTGCCATCTATTGCAAATTTACAGCATTAAAAAGATACATTCATCCTCTTTCAAACGCAGCAAAATTCATTTAAATCAGATGACAGATGTCAAAGTTACAGCCATTTCAATAAAAGAAAAAGTGTGCTAATGTTACAAAACAAAAATGGAACAAAGAGCAAATATAAAATTTTGTCTTAAACTTGAAAAAAAATTCGCTGAGACATACGAAATGATGAAAAAAGTTTATGGTGATGATTGTATGAGTCGTACTCAAGTTTATACGTGGTTTACACGATTTAAAAATGGTCGTGAGGATTTAAATGACGACCTAAGGCCAGGTCGTCCAGAAGCTAGTAATCGTGCTGAATTATTGGAAAAAGTCCGTGAAATCATTGGTATCGATGCAAATTTTACTACGAGAATGTTGGCTGAGGAATTAAATACGAGTAAAAACACTATTTTGAGAATTTTAACTGAAGATTTGGGTAAAAGAAAGGTCTGTGCGCGTTTTGTTCCACATGAATTAAATGAGGACCAAAAAATCGCTCGTGTGGAGCATTGCAAAGACATTGTTAAAACTGCTGAAAACGATCCAGACTTTCTTGATTCGATCATAACTGGTGATGAGTCATGGTGCTTTAAATATGACCCTGAAACTAAGCGTCAATCTGCTGAATGGAAGTCCAAAGGCGAGCTAAAACCAAAAAAATTGCGTTTTCAGAAGTCTCGAATCAAGACAATGTTGATTACTTTTTATGATTCGAAGGGTATTGTCCACAAGGAATTTGTTCCAGAAGGTCGAACTGTTAATGGAGAATACTATTTGGGCGTTTTACATCGTTTGTGGAAAAGAATTGGTCGTGTTAGACCTGAATATCCAGCAGGAAAACAGCTGTTTTTACTACACGATAATGCACCACCTCACAAGACCAAAAGAGTTAACGAATTTTTGATGAAAAAACGGATTTCTCTCATCAACCACCCTCCGTATTCGCCTGATTTATCACCATGTGACTATTTCCTATTTCCAAAATTGAAAACCAAGATGAAAGGAGCATTTTATGATGATATCCCAGCCATTCAAGCAGCTGTAACCGAGGTGCTGAAGAACATTCCTATAAATGACATAAAAAAATCTATGCATGCGCTGGTTGATCGTTCCAAACGTTGTATTGAGTCTAATGGAACCTATTTTGAATAAATAATAACTTTCAAAGATAACATAATGTGTATTTTATGCTATATCCAAAAAGTTCGGTTATTTTTGGGACACACTGTGTA
>NW_020439617.1:3209-6047 GCF_000699045.2 Agrilus planipennis
CAGAATACAGACCACTTCGAATTATTTTATTCGATTATGGTAACGTGCCTATCACGTTGAAGTTAGCTACGCCGGGATTCGTTTCAGCAAGTAGATATCCATATATTTAAATGGACCTTGTCAGAGCATACGTAATCCTAAAATGTAGCATCGTACTACAGATGGCGTTTACCGCGCCATTTTTGGTATTTTCTAAAACGCGCTGTTAAGACAGCAGGTAAAAGTTGGTCTGTGTTCTGTCGGAGCTGCCTGCGACGTGCTGATGAAATCCAAAAAGATCGAAATCGCGATCCGCGTCTGGCCGTTTCGACAGAATACAGACCACTTCGAATTATTTTATTCGATTATGGTAAATGGACATTGTTGGAGCATACGTAATCCTAAAATGTAGCATCGTACTAAAGATGGCGTTTTCCGCGCCGTTGGTGGTATTTTCCTTACTTACTGTATTGCATAGAAACAGAGAATAATAGTATTTTTTTTAGAAGTGAATATCTATCTATTTTGATGTTTATTTTACTTTGTAACACAAGCAGGAAATTACGTTCACCATGAATAAAGCGACATTCAATTCAAACATTACTTCTGGGTAAAGGAGAGAGAGGATGTTGCAACTAGAATTTGTCTTTAATAGTACCTAGTGCAGTATGTATCTATTCGTTATTATTCATCATCACCATGGGGTCGTCACTTCTACTTAGTGTTAACCAATCTTCGCATTTGTTTTAATCCTCATGTGTACTCGTTTATTGTTTCTTCTTCTAATATGGCTTTTACTTGATGTCTCGAGAAGGTATTCTACCATATTATCTCTCCTTTTGCTTTTTGATTTCCATAGTATCATTTGTTTTCTAATATCTCCTCATTTTTAACCTTTTCTATTTACATCACATCTTAAATGCTTCCAACATTTCCTTTTCTGCCTCGCCCTTTGTCCATGTTTTATGTCCGCAAAAAATGATTTTAGTTGCGTTTGTAAGTGTATATGAAACATATGCATAGACGTTTTACAAAAAGTTTTAAATGCTGAATCATAGCCTAATGATAATTATCGCAATTAGTGGCGTAGCAATCAATGAGAACAGGAGCGCCGAAGCGCTACGGCCTAGAGCCGAAGAAGTAAAGGATTCTGCTAAATTTAAAACTGTATCGCTGCCATAAAAATGGTAATGTTTCTATCAGAGATAAGCCAAAATGTATTATCCAATCTCAATTTTGGCATAAATGAATACATCTTTTAAAATCTACGAAATTGTCACTTTTAGGGGATTTGGAACTTTAAAAAACATTGAAAATAAGAAACACAGTTACTGGAATTCTAAGTTGTCCAATTAAATTGATCTTTAATGTTTCAACTATTGACCTGCAAATTACTGCGCAATTGGCAGTAAGAAGAAACAATCTTTTCGGGGGAAATGAGTGATCAAGACTATGCATTTAAAACCATCTTTAGATTAATATCGATTCAGAATTTCATAAAAAATATTAAAATCAAATTCAATACCGAAAGGTTATTTCACAAGCTAATTTACGTTTATATGCAGAATAAAAAGACGAACTATGATTATTCATTAGCAAATCGCCTTTTGCGTAAATTCCACCTTTTTACGAGAATTTAGTGTCAAGTCGGGATTTCTATAACGATCTTCGGGCATCGGTGCTTAAAATCTCTAAATCGTTCGCTTTATAATTTCGCGATTCATTTATGGCGAATACGGCTTGATAAAGTGTAGAGCAATACGGTTTGGGCTGAAATTTAGAAAGCCTCCATTCGAGCATTCATGTAAAGTACCTACAACAAATAAACTCAAAGGAGTGTTATGAGCAGTATTGCATCGACATTATTTAATCATCAAATAATTATCCATTATGTGTTTAGTAACATTTACTTGTGGCCTAGTAAGAAACCTATTAGCTTTCGACTGTTGGCCTTGTTCAGATCCATCGCTTGACGATTTTATTTTTCATGAGGTAGATCCCGTAAAAGCGACCGAATCACCTAGTATTTTCAATACTAAAACAATTTGGCTAATGCCCAAACTGAATCGATAACCCAGTAGATATTCTCTACGTCTAACTACACGGGTGTCACTCAATGCTTTTACTCAGAACATTCCTGTACTTTTAGCCACGTGTGGATAATGCAACGGTGAACTTGTTCGATGTTTCTCTATTATCAGCACATATATATATACAGCACCTTTGATTTTATTTCACTTGGGACCATTTGTACATGGCACTCGGAAGATGCACGTTTGCAAGATCTTTGACGCATGCCTTGGGCACGCACGCGTGAGCCGTCTGAATAATCGGCTCGCACTTTTTTTCAATTACGGTAGGACGCCGACACTTTTAATTTGATATGTGAAGGAACAGGTAGATATACTACTCAAACACTACTTCCAAATTGGTATTAAATATGTAGACCACTCATTCATTTCTCCTTTTAAACATATTCTAATGCATATAAATATTAGTTCTAATCCTTAATGATCCTTGATATTTAATCAACTATTAGGCAAGAAGATAGGAACAATAACTTAATCTAAAGCGAATGGAGCAAATAAAGCACAAAAATAGGTCAAACCTTCGAATTTTTGTGCTCTAAATCGGAAAGAGATGCGAATTTCTGCATTCGATTCGTGAGACCGTCTACAAACTTTGTGAACATAAGAAATCAATTCATCTTCAAAAATGCGTCGGTGCATAAGAAAAATGCAGCCCTATAAATGCATTGCAAAGTTATTATAAAAACAAAACTCGGTCAACAGTGATTTTGTCACTCAGGGGTTGTGAGGATCTCTGGATACGAATATATATATATATATATATCGCCAT
>NW_020439617.1:8411-12212 GCF_000699045.2 Agrilus planipennis
AGGCACAGTGTGTCGAAATAATTATAGTGGTTATAATAAATTATTTGTAAACTCCAAGTGTCTTTATTTTATTTTTAAATATGGAGTTACATTACTTGAAAGCTTCATCAATTCAATTTTTAAATTATTATTGTCTTTTTTACAAAAATAAATAGAAAAGTGACAACGGTAGTTTATTGGTGTATTAAAATACAGTCGAATCCAAGTGTTTTTATTTTATTTTTAATAATAATTTAATTTTTTTCTTTATTTCGTTATGATATTCGTTATTTTAAAGAACTAATAAAAATGAGAAGACAGTAAGCATATGTGTCTAATTCTCTTTTAACGGACATTTGAAATGAAATTTTCTATTTTTGATATTACAAAATTTTCGTTAAGATATGGACAAATTATGCTAAAAGGAAATTATATACTCCAAATGTTGATAAATATTCATTCCGTAAGGCAGCATTGGAGATAAGGAAACCATTAGCTATTGAAAGAAAAGCAGGAAAAACCCATCTTCTTTACATTCAATTATTTTCGGTAATTTTTTATTTACCCCACCAGTCGGCATTTGTTGCAGGTCCCTCGAGATAAATCAGGTAGTTTTTCTGTTTATCGGATTTAATTCGTGAATTAGTGGGGCATAAAGCAATCAGGCTATCTATCACTTTCCTTTTCTTTATATCCACCGAAATACGATCTACCCAAGTTTTCCACTGTTACTCGCTCAATCTCAGTTCGTTTTGTCTCACGAATTTTGCTGAAATTCGATTTGTACGGGATGTCGACCGTTTCCGTTCAATTTTCCGCAAAAATGGATTGAAAACGTCTACATTCGCGAAACTGATTACAAATCTAAAAATTAAATTGCGAAAGTTAGAATAACTAACCTCTCAATAATGATTTTCTACCAAGGATTGTCAGCGTAGGTAGATTATTTAATTAACGGAGGCTTACGCGGATAACAGGTATTTCCACAAAAAGTAATAATGAAATTTAAAAAAAAACTGAATTCTTTCTTTATTTGGTAGATACCCAAAATTGAAGCATTACAAAATTAATTTTGTGGGTGTCGACTCTCGTATTGTTACGAATAAACTGTAAAGTTACCAAATCATTATTTTTTTAATTTTGTTTATTTATATACGACATTAAGGATATAGAATATATAATACGCCATTTCTACATAGAAATATGTTTATTATACTGTAATGTTCATGGGTTTGGCAAAATTACTTCTAAGACTGATAATAAAAACTATTTATTTACACTAATTATTAATGCATCACTATTCACTGCGCTATTTATTTCACTGCTATCACTGTCAATTTATTTCTGGATTCACTTCTGCAACGGTCAATTTATTTCTACCTCTCTCGGCGATCGTCTCTTCCTTTAAATACTCTTTTGTTTCCTTTCTGGAACCCTCTAGAATCATCCGGATCGTTTAGTTTTTTCTTTGAACCGTTTAACTGTTTTTCCAGAATGCAGGTACGACACACATTTACAAATACGACGCACATGAACAAAGGCGCCCGCGGCTAGTCGGCGAATCGATAAGCCGTCCGCGCACACGTATGCCCGATTTAAACCGTAAAAGATACGATGGGGGTTAAATGGGGGCAAAGTTGCTTATTGCATTGCCCAATAGTGCGGTACAAAAAAATGTTGAATATCCTTTTTAGTTACGTATACTGTAACTCTGAGTATGCAGTAGTTCAACATGAAAGAATGTTTAACATTAAGTTAATATCTGGATACAAGAAGTAACACTTTAAAAGTCTGAAGATGGTTGACTAAACCGAAACGTTACAAAAACATAAAGTTGGTAATTATTTGACCGCCACCCCCGAAAAAGCTACATAATTTAATAGTAACGGTCAGGGATCTAATTTACATATCCTTTTTAGTGTACGATATTTGAAAAAAAAATCAAAATTTTGTTTTTTGTATTTCACTCAAAATATTTCAGTTATGATAAGATCTATTCTCATTGCAGTTCTTCAGCTCCAAGTACCATTAACTTTAAAATTTCAAGTATTGTTCCATGGTATCCATAAATTGTTATTCAGGTCACTGGTAAAAAGTTGATACGTCTAAATTGTTTACTTAAAACTGCAAGCTAACACCTACTTACATACTGTGTTAGTAGGTAAGTTAGCAACTGTTTAAATAGCGAAATCAATAATTATAATGATAATGATAATCTAGAAGTCGAAATTGGCGACTCCAATTAAAGATCGCAAAGATGCAGGGTGTTAAGAAGGCTTACCGTTTTCACTCACCCTATGATAGTTCTGTCTTTTTTACGTTCCCCAATTATGTAATAAGGTAGGCTATGATTATTGTTATACTATTGGGTTATTAATTCATAAATCATAGTTAAATTGGTAACAAGTTATTTTAAATTATAAAATCCCTTTTAATATTATATTAAGGTGATTATATGTCAAATAAATAAACATATAAATTCGCCTTATCGTGACATAGTGATGTAATTATATAAATAAATGAATATGTAAAAAATCGGTTCTTCGATATAGTGTACCTGGATTTTTTTTAAAAAAAAGAATTTAGCACGTCGGCTTGATTAATTATTTATTAGCCCAAAATAAAATCCTTTGTCTATTTAATGTAGTGTAAAGACCAGATTATTTCATTGAGGAAAGTGCAAAGGAAAATTATTATACTGATTAAACTATTAAATTTTTTTCAAATAAAGTAAGAATTCCAGGCTCGTATTCAAATTTTTAAAGTTGATAATAGTGTTACAAAGGGAAAGCGTTGGACGGAAGATCTGATGGCAGCGATACATAGAGCTGAAGAAAAACTGCTATGGGAATGTAGTATTTATCTTTCAATAGGTCTAATTATAACTCAAATTTAATTCAAGTTAAGAAAATCCAAAAATTTGACTTTTTCAAATATATTACAAATCAAAAAAAAAATTTTTCATTTCTAGGTACCACACTATTGATCACTTTTTTAGACAACTTTGCTTCTATTTAAATATTATCGTGTCCCTTAAGGTTAAGATCCTTATAGCGATGGTAGAATTTGAGTCAGTCTGTATATTTTTATCTGAACTTGAACTTATTTTTACAGTCTAAAAAATATCCTACTGTGAACATATAAACAATAAATTTCTAGTTCGCGTGATACAATTTCTCAAATGGAGCAAATAAGTCAATAAAATATGGCAATTTCCACGTAATTTATCTAAAACTGGGGAAGGCAATGAAACAGAATGAACCTTCCTTTTGCTCAAAAAGTTGTTTTTTTCAAGTGGCTTAGAAAATGAATTAGTTAGTATCTTAACCATAAAAATATAAAATTACGTCAGATTTGATTTATTCACAAAATGTTTAATCAACAAAGTGTTTCTCATGTAGTCTACTCCTATGGAAGTTTGCTAACGTTTGTTACTCAGTTTCGTCGTGACAGGACATACTTGTCAAAAGATGTTTTAATAAATCATAGTTTTATATTCATTATGTGTCCCTTTTCATTATTTGTAAAGAGTTTTATTATAGTTACCTACATGCGATTCTGTAATAGGCTATGCACAGAAAAAATATTAGGTATGGGAAGTGATATTAATTTTTTGCAATACCCTAAAAATTGTGATGGTAGGGATTGTTTAAATAAGGTTTGAAGGTGAACAGTTTACAGAAATATTGTTTTTTATTAGGCAGTTTGAATTATTTAGCATTGAGGGGTAGTAGATCAAAATCGAGTAATCGTATGCTTAAATAATCACAAATATCAAGTATTTTTAATTTATTGAAAAAATCTATATGTTCGTAACCTTCA
>NW_020439618.1:0-601 GCF_000699045.2 Agrilus planipennis
ATTGCAACATTAAAAAAAAAAACAAAAAGATATTTCTAACAAATTCAGTCATTTTAAGTCATTCTAACAAACACTTTAATATTAACATATTATTCATACCTATTTATTAGAGGCGGATTATTTTTCATTAATGACAATCTCAAAAAATAAACAAAATAACAAATAATATCTTCATCAAAAACAACATCGCATCGTTAAAAATTTAAGAACATCAATAAAAAAATTTTGCACACTAAGTTTTAAAATCTTACCTATCTATTTGCTTATGTTTAAGATTCAGACTTTTTAGAAACGGTTTGAGAAGAAATTTGGAATTTGTCCAAAAACTTCGAATAAAATAAGAAACAACAAATAATATGGAAAATTTTTAACTTACTTTTGCCAGTGAATATGCCTTGATTTCAATTTCGAAACAAAAAAAATATTTAGTTTCAATCTCTATTAATAATGAGCATAAAACTTTTTAATATGTTTAAATAATAATTAAAACTTTAAAATTGCATTTATATCAGATAATTACAAATATTATCAGTACATTATCAAGTAAAAACGAGATTTTCAGCTAATTTTTCATTTTTTCCTCGATAACCATTTAGTGAAT
>NW_020439618.1:2498-11552 GCF_000699045.2 Agrilus planipennis
AAAAAATTTTCGTCGAATGAAGAGGTGATCGCCGAAACTGAGGCCTATTTTGAAGCAAAGGACAAATCGTACTATAAAAATGGTATCGAAAAGTTGGAGGATCGCTATAATCAGTGTATCACCCTTGAAGGGAATTATGTTGAATAAAAAAAACGAATTTTGCAAAAAAAATGTGTTTTACTATTTTAGGCCGGGGACTTTTCAATTGACCTGTTATAATCCTCTATTCTCCTATTCTTTCTAACACCTTTTCATTTCTAACGTTCTCTATCCACAGTATCCTCATCATTCGCCTGTAACACCACATTTCGAACGCTTCTAATCTTTTCTTTTCCACCACGCTCACTGTCCATGATTCGCACTCGTACAGCGCCGCGCTCCAAACATATACTTTCAACAACCCTTTTCAAATTTTTAAATTAACCATTCGCGAGCATAGTGACTTGTTTTTATTGAAGGCAAATTGACCGTGCGCTATCCCTTTGCTTTATATCCCTACTACTCCTTCCGTCCTGACTTATCTGACTTCCCAGATACCTAAAGTCGACCACTTCTTCTAATTTTTTGTCTCCTATCTTATATTCGCTTTTTCCATGTTTTGTCTTGCTTTGCACACCAGTATTTTTGTTTTACTTTTATTTATTTTCATACAGTACTGTTTTGCCAATATCGCTTACATTTTTTTCGTCTCCTATCTTTATATTCGCTCTTTCCCTATTTTGTCTTCTCTTGTAGGGACATACAGCAAAAATGAATGATGACAATTCTTTTTAATGAAATTGAAAATCAAATTATGGGACAGTTAACTTTTTTGTGTTATTACAACTATCTGAAACAATCTTTTTTTAATTTTTCAACTCTATCTTGCCTGTGTAGGGATTTAGCAATGGTGACAAAAAGAAAGATGCGAAAATTTCTGTAAGCATTTTATTCATTATCCTTTGGTTTCCTAATTAAATATCATCAGTTGCATTAAAATTAACTTCTGATTGACTAATCTGCGTTTAATTATGTATAGGTAATTAAGTATTTAAATACAGCAAAATCTGTAAAATATATGCCTTCGAATTAGGTTTTTTGTATTGCGGGCTTGTGACTGCCTTCACCGCATCTGTATATGCACAACATTCGGAGTTAAACTACATTGTAGGGGTTGATAGTTACTAATTTTGTTAAGTATCCTAAATAATTATCGGCAATTGTTATTATCGAACACCTCGATGAAAAGATGAATTGATCAGACTAAACGCAGATGTATCGCTTCGAAAATCACCTGGCTCAGACGTTTCATCTGCCTGCGTGTGCCCGACTTGTCGTTCTGATTCATACCCCTTGGGGGTCGCTTTAATACTTATTGACTTATGATCGTGTAGGGTGACTTGCCAGTGTTCATTTATTAGTAATCCGTCGGCGCTAAGCTCGATTCCTTAGGATTAAGTTAATTTTCCGTGTTACCGTATAATTCGATCACAAATTTACTATTCAAAGAGTTAAGTTTTGTACAAAAGAGAGTGTAGCGATGATAAATTTATAACTTAGAGTATCCTTAATTTTTCTTTCCGATATAAACAAAGGAATATTTGCATGAGTAGAAATAATCGAATCAAAATTGCAGTGGACGTGCTAGAACTAAAATTTCTGAATTTTTTACAGTGTAAGCAATAATTGATCAATGAACACAGTTAGTAAAAGAGAAACTTTATTTGTAAACGAAAAAGACACACAATAAACAAAGAAGAGAGAAAAAGTGATTGTAAATTCGGCCGATTTAATAACTGCTACTTAAAGCAACAGACAGAAAATAAAAGCAATTTTTTCGGCCATAGTTACATTTTAAGTTGTAAAATTGAGTTGCCAGGTTTTGATACTCTAACTAAACTGAGTTTCGTTAATAAAAATGAGCTTACACTGTATATGATTTTTTGTTGGTGAGTACCAAGTTGTAGATGTACATGTAGAACTAAATTCGAGTACTTGCTGTAAATATGCTAATTCGCTGAAGGAGAGTTTCACTTTAACCGTTTCCGGTGGGTGACGGAAACCCAAACTAACACCTATAATCTCCTACATCTCAGGATAAACAACTTCTGCAGAAGTTTTGCTCTTAACTGAATACAAACTGGAGGTTAACTTCTAGTGATCTTATCGTTAGTTTAACCGCATTATTTTATGACCCCAATGGTTTAAAATTGAATTTCTTAAGCGCTTATGGTACCTACAGGTAACCAATTTGAATGCACTTACATACATTTAATATAATCAGAATTATCGTCATCTTAATAATATATCAAACAAACGGAATAGGTTTGATAAGACATTGTAACTGAAGTTTAAAAATATTAAATATTTTAAAAAAGTATTTACAGATGATATGTTCTGTTTTTATAAACTCCTACTCCCGGTCCTATATCTATTACTGCCTTTAATTTCTGATTTCATCTTGAAGCTTGCTGACTTCGTTTAAGAAACTCCTATTGATCTAAAATTTTTTGACAGTAAATAGGGAATAGCACTAAATTCAAAAGTGCCCTGAGGGGTGAAAGTTTTTAAATAAAATATAATCCCAGGAATCAATAGAAGGATGAATTTAAAGTGAAAGATGTTCTATGAAGTTTTTTTCTATAGATCAATACTTTTCTAGTTATTCGTGATTGAAAATATTAATGTTTCATCTAAAAGATGCATGTTTTCGAGCGGTTTTTCAAAAATAACTCAAAAATCGTACATTTTATCAAAAGCATTATCACAATAAAAAATTAATATTTTACGAAAACAAATAGATTCTTTTTGAAAAATCTTTCTAAATCAAATACAAGCCAGGATATGGCTTATTGATGGTAATGTTTTTTTTGCCACAAACTAGGTTCATAGCCTTTGATGCTAAATAACCGAAAAAATAAACCATTTACAAAGTGCTTGAAAAGACCTTTTGTTTTTTTTTAAATTCGATAGCATAAAAATTAATGAAGAGATGATGAAAATAAGATGGGTATCTCGTTTTTGCANAAAATGATGTCAAGAGTTAAGTACCTAACGCCTACGCTAGTAAATGTACCACTAGTGTGTAGAAAATATTTGATCGATTTAGAAGGCCTAGATTTCAAAAAAAGTCAAATTCTGTTGTAAACTCGCTCTGAAAAAAATTTAGTTTTTGATAATAGCTATAAAATTAAAGAAGATATATAAAAAATACAAGAGTAAGAAAAATGCAGATTTTGATAACAAAAATTTTTGTTTTTTTTGTGCAAGGTGAAAATTAACGGATATATGCCCATTTTAAGTTCAAAATTGAGTACGCGGACACCCCGCCCCAAACTCTTTAAACTGAAATATCTCAAAAACAGGCTTTGGTTGAACATTTGAAACTAATTAATAACCCTTAAAATCACCTTTAATGTTTTTTTAAGCAATGCGATATCTGAAATATAAAGGAAGATATCGTTGAAAACCCAATTGCGTTTTACGATGATATTTTCGGAGCATGTTAGTTTTTTTGTTTTTTTACTTTCAACAGTTTTGAAGCACATTCATACATTTTAAGTATCAGTATGTGTAATATGTCATTATTTAACGAAAGTCAGAGTATAATTTAGTTTAAATTATTATAAATTTACTTTTTTTGTAACTAAATTGTTTTTTCGAATGCTTTCTGACATCTATGAGAGAGAAGAGCTACAATGACCAGAGTTGCTCTGGATTTATTATACTTAGATTAACACTTATATTTCTTTCAACAGACAATTTCGTATTTACAGTTTGTTTCTCTCCATGCATATATGTAATATGTTTACATCATTTCTTCGAATGTAAAACTTAAATTTACGAGTTTTACATTTTTTTCAGGAGGGATAATTATTACCCTTACCCCTCTTCCGCCCCCTTACAAAATAAATAGGGCATATCATAAATACATAACTACACTTAAAAAAAGATATACCTACGAGAAATATTATTTGATGATAAATGCAGTTTAAATTAATTTACTATTTATACATTTTTCTTAAGGGGTAGTTTTTATCCTCTCTCCCGTTCCCTAACAAAATAAATAGGGCATATCAGAAATACATAACTACACTTAGAAACATATACGAGAGATTCTATTTGATTAAAATGTAATTTAAATTAAGTGAGAACTATTTTTGTTTGTCTTTTCGTCATTAGGAGTGGTTTGTGAGGGTGGGAACATTGCAATAGATTATAAATTATATTTTAACNGAGGGTATGATAAGCTTATAAACCAATTTTTATCCAAATCGGTGTTTCTTAAACTGATTCGCAGGTTTGGGCATTTTCTTGAGTTGGTTGACTGGACTAAAATAAGAAATAGGAAACTCGTGATGCAATGATAACAGTGTGTTACGAAGTAAATTAAACAAACGTGAAAGAGTAATAAACCTAATCGAGACTGGATTATTATCTTTACAAAAAATCAATGTCCTTTATTAAGTGTATTGTATTTGTTTTTAATCTATGCCATGGGTTAGGCGAAGACCTTAACAATTAGATCCTTTACAGGTGTAAATTTCACTTGCATTTGATCTTTATATTATGCATCAGGCCCGTCGTGCCCCCTTTCGAAACCCGAATCCAGGGTACTTTTGTCCCGCTAACACTACTGAACATTTTCCAGTAATACATACGTAAGTAATAGTGAAGGATATGTTCCGCGGTTGGTTAAACATTAACTCAATTTGAAAGGTAAAACAGCAAAAGTAACAACTAATAAAAATTCTTCAATACTTGTGTTTACTCTTGGCCATAATAGGAAAACATATTGCATGAACGCATAAGCATATGTACATTTGTGTATGTACATTGTAGACACAAATAAGCGTAAGCTAAAGCGTAAAACTAAGACAAGTAGTAGGACCCTTCCCTCGATTTGCATAAGCTATATGGCGTGGCCGCCTACGATAGGAAGTAATGCTGTTATAAAAATTAATGGTTGAATTCGTGTTGATTTAACCCTTCCAGTGCAGTAATAAAACGTTTGTACAAATGCCGCGACCACTATAACCTTTTATTGTATTGAATGTTCCTACATGCATATACTCAATAAACGTATCTTTATAAGACCAGCGCGGACTGACTATGATGTACTGTTACTATGCTTAGTTTTAGTTTTTAGTTTATTTGATAAACGGTTCCTACTCTTTAAAATTTGTAGATTAATAAGGAGCGGTGACAATGTGCATAGAAGTAACTTGTTTTTGCTAACAGGAGTTAAGAGGAGTAGAGGTAGACCTAGATTAGATTACTGTTCTAGTTTTAAGGAAATACGAAGATTAGCTAAGGATAAGAAAGAGTGGAGGTACGTGCCCAACCAGTCTTAGGACTGACGACCTTATGATGATGATGAGGGTAGCTTATAAAAAAAATTTTTTACCAATCGCAAAAACCGGCCTCAGTTTTTGTCTCCATGGCATATCGTGATGTTACTATTTGATAATTACAATTACAGAACTTGACTAACAACGTAAAGAAATAAATATTTAGAAAAGGAGTCAGACAAGGATGCACACTGTTATCGCTGACACGATAAACATCATTAAAGACTGGCCAACATTAAGGAAATATATACAGAAGCAAAGGATTAGTATGCTTAGATTTGCAGATGATATATGTAATAAGGAAGAGTTAGAGCTAGGGTTAAATAAAATGGAAGCGGTATTGGCAAAACAGTATTGTATATGAGAATAAATAAAAGTAAAACAATAGTGGTGTACAAGGACAGAAAGAATAGGGAAAGAGTGAATATAAAGGTAGGAAATAGGTAATCAGATAAACTCAGCATGGAAGGAGCAGTAAAGAGAAACATAGGATAGCGCAGGATAGAGTGGCCTTTAACAAAAACGAGTTACTTCTATGCTTGCGTACCTACGTCGAAGGTATATGTCTGGAGCACGGGTTTGTACTTATGTGTGTGAAACATGAACGGTGGGCACGGGGGAAAAGAACAGATTCGAAGCATTCGAAATGTGGTGTTAGAGGCGAATGATCAGGCGAAATACATATTGGATGCAGAAGCAGAAGTTAAGAGGGGTAGAGGTAGACCTAGATTGTATTACTATTCACAAATAGTAAAGGATATCCCATTTGTGGCGTGTTCTGATTTAAGAGAAATGCGAAGGTTAGCTCAGGATATAACTGAACTCAAAAAATCCTTTTTCAATGATGATTATGAAGTCGTACACTGTGAGTCTGTGAGTAAAATTAATATATACAAAAACACCATTTTTTAAGTAATCAATAATAATTAAATAAATAATTCCCTCCGAAGTCCACGGTTTTTAATATTAACGGCCATTTTGACCACAACTAGTTGTAAATATGTAGGTTGCGAGTTATTTAATTTTATTGTTGTGCTTCTGATAGAGCCTAGTAAGATTAAATAGTTGTAAGGTGCTTAATGTAGTTTTTGTTGAAATTAAAATTGAATTTTATTTGTCTATAAAAGAAATTGGTCTTTCTGTTTTTATTTAACGCAATCCACTTTTTCGGGACACCTTGTCTAATAGTAGCCCGCGGATGATAAAATTATAACCTTTACAAGAGAACACTAGTTCGTGAGAGTCACACTATTACACGTAATGCACACCATAAAATTCTAACCGGTCGAATTTCATTCAGGTGTAAAACTTTACGATCAGGTGTGCTGCCGCCGGGCTTTACCATCGTTTATATCGCAAGTCGAAAATCTTTTGAGGCGTTTTCCTAAGTCGGTAACAGCATCTTATTCATGAAGTTATCTTTACTATAGAAGCTGACTACTGTGACGGTTTTATTAAACTTAATGAGGAAATAAACGCCTTCAAAAATTCATTGGCAATAAGAGACCATTTTTTATTATCATCGCGCATATCATAACGAATTTAATGATTTCTAGAGAATAGACGAAAATACAAAAGTATTTTGTTATGAATTATAAAAATTATTTTTCTCTTGTTATTACTAGGCACATCCAACAAAGATATATATGGAGTAATTGTTTATGGATTTTGTAAATTCAATAAATATCATAACGGATAAGATAAAGATCTGCCAAGACGTTTGCAAATTACATTATACGCTATGCCACTGGCGAATTGAGAACCGAACATAGGGATCTTTTTGTACTACATATGCAATCATCAAAAGAAAGATATGCCACGTCAATTTCTCCAAATTGTGGTATTTAAATAAACATAAAATATAATAAGACCAATATAAGGAGATACTTAAAGTATATATTTCACATTGTATTATGGAAACTTTACATTTTTCTTATTACCAGCGAAATATTATGTAAAGAATGGATTATTTTTAATAACTAATAATAAAAAATAAATTAAAGTATATTGAATAAAATAAAATTTGTGGTATTTTCTAAAACGCACTGTTAAGACAGCAGGTAAAAGTTGGTCTGTGTTCTGTCGGAGCTGCCTGCGACGCGCTGATGAGATCCAAAAAGATCGAAATNATATATTATTTTATTCGATTATGGTAATGTGCCTATCACGTTGAGGTTAGCTACGCCGGGATTCGTTTCAGCAAGTAGTTATCCATACAAGTGGACCTTGTTGGAGCATACGTAATCCTAAAATAAAACATCGTGCTACAGATGGCGTTTACAGCGCCATTTGTGGTATTTTCTAAAGTATATAGACTTTTTAAAGCTTCATCAAAATCAATAAAGAGCGAATATAAAGATAGGAGACGAAAAATTAGAAGAAGTGGCCGATTTTAGGTATCTAGGAAGTCAGATAAGTCAGGACAGAAGGAGTATTAGGGATATAAAACAGAGGATAGCGCAAGGTCGAATCGCCAATGAAAAAAAAGTCACTTCTATGCTTGCGAACGGTTAATTTAAAAAATCGAAAAGGTTGTTAAAGGTGTATCTTTGGAGCACGGCGCTGTACGGGAGCGAAACATGGATAATGGGCGTGGCGGAAAAGAAAAGGTTACAAGCGTTCGAAATGTGGCGTTACAGGCGAATGATGATGATACAGTGGATAGAGAAGGTTAGAAATGAAGAGGTATTAGGAAAGACTAAGAGAACAGAGGACTCTATGGAAGTCAATAAAAAATAGGCGAGATAGGTTAGTACGACACCTTCTCAAGCATAAATGTCTAGTCAGAGACATATTAGAGGTAGAAACGGGAGTTAGGGTAGATCTAGATTAGATTACTGTTCGCAAATAGTTAAGGATGTGGGTTGCTCTAGTTTTAGGAAAATTCGAAGATTAGCTCAAGATAGGAAAAAGTGGAGGTGCGTGTCCAATCAGTCTTAGGACTGACGACCTTATGATGATAATGATCAATAGCAATATCAGTTTCCACAAATCTGAGCAAGGCCATAAACGCTCATAAACATTGAGCCGTCGGTAAAGAAGCTGCGTCAAAATTTTTTATCTAAAATGTTATAGATCCAGTGAGCGAAAGCATCTCGAACTTTTTTTTTTAATAGTGGTTACATTTGAAATAGCGGAAGTGTTTCTTATATTGGTTGAAACTCAGAATTTTGTTACATTTCGGTCTTTTCTGTTGCAATTTTGATTAATCCTAGTATAGGAAGTACCAAACCGGCCCAGTAACTACCAAGAAACTAATAATAGGATACAAGATTTGACCTTTGTCAGTCCTACATTTTGCCAGTGAATAAATATTGTTGTGCAATTTCAGTTTGGTATCAGTTAAATAATGGCATAGGTTCTATGTTGATGTCATTGGTAACTTACGTTTGGCACTTTTTAACTTATATCTAATAATAAATGGGTTTTGTATATTAATTTAATTTACCCATGTAATGAGTTAAAGTAACCTATATCATTTCTCACTCATTGCGCTTGGCTGTAGTTATACTTTGTACTGGCAGGTCATCAAAGGTCAAAAATGGATAATTTTTGTGTCTATTATTTTACGCAATTAAAATTGTAGTTACTCATCTAAATTCGAAACTAAAATATTGTATTAATTGCAACTTGGCTTAGATCTTGGTGAAACATTATTCCAAATAATTCATGAAATAAAAGCACTTGATTTTGTTTCACTATTAAAATAGTGAATAAAATCATG
>NW_020439619.1:0-1467 GCF_000699045.2 Agrilus planipennis
TCTATTTTTAAAGCTTATTAAGCCTGATATACATAGCCCAACTATACTCTAACTTCTTTAATCTTTCCCGAAAAAACGTTTTCTCAAACTATGCACAAACGACATTAGCTTCAACTGTGAAGTCATTGGATGCAAAATTTTTCCACCGTGCTATTTTCTCATGTTTAGAAATAAAAATAAATCAGAAGATGCAAAATCAGGAATGTACAGGGGTGGAAATATTTTATACTGCAATTCTGGCAATCTGGTTGACTCAATTATCGATGAGTGTACCGGATTGTGAAGCTTTCTTTGTCCAGCAAAGCGGCATAAAATGCTCCTGCTGTGATCCTTACAACTCCCAGAAAACAATAACTTTACGTCTTTACTGATGAACACCATCATCTTCATTTTCTTGGAAGTTAAGAGGTGTCCACTATTTAGATCTCTTCTTTGTCGTTTACAGTTACATATCGGTTTTAGGTTTTTTACCCCTACATGTTCGTTTAAGATATTAAAACAAGTTCTCCAGAGATTCTAACTACCGGATCGTATTTTCACTCGGCGGTTTTCCAACGATGTGCCACAAATTTCGTCAGTAATGACCTTAAATGAATATTCAGAATGTTCAGTATCATTTATGTCAATACGACTACATTCAAGTTTGGCAAAACCACTTTTAAACGATTCCACATAATGAAGCAGTTTCCATAATACTTTCGCAGTTTTCTCTCGATTTCAGGTAATTTCTGTCCATTTTTGTAGAATGGAAGTAACCATATACTGGACCTTTAACAAAAAATACTAACTACATATGTTGTAGCCTTAATAAAGCTTAAAAACTTAGGCGAAACGTTGGACTTGGTTTCATCATCAAAGTCGTCAGTCCTAAGACTGGTTGGACACGCACCTCCACTCTTTCCTATCTTGACTTAATCATCGTATTTCCCTAAAACTAGAACAACTCTCATCCTTAACTATTTGCTAACAGTAATCTAATCTAGGTTAACCTCTACCCCTTCTAACTTCCGTTTCTGCCTCTGATAAGTCTCTGACTTCATGCCTGAGAAGGTATCCTACTAACCTATCTCGCCTATTTCTTATTGACTTCCAGAGAGTTCTCTGTTCTCCTATTCTTTCTAATACCTATTCATTTCTAACCTTCCCTATCCACGGTATCCCTGTAACACCACATTTCGAACGCTTCTAACCTTTTCTTTTCCGCCGCGCCCACTGTCCATGTTTCGCACCTGTACAACGCCGTGCTCCAAACATACACCTTTAACAACAACCTTTTTCGAATTTCTAAATTAACCGTTCACGAGCATAGAAGTGACTTCTTTTTATTAAGGGCGACATGACCCTGCGCTATCCTCTGCTTTATATCTCTACTGCTCCTTCCGTCCTGACTTATCTGACTTCCTAGATACCTAAAATCAGCCGCTTCTTCTAATTCTTTGTCTTCTATCTTTATATTCGCTCTTTCCC
>NW_020439619.1:7310-9738 GCF_000699045.2 Agrilus planipennis
ATTTAACATTTCCAAAAGCTCCTTCTTAATCTACAAATTTCAACTAACATACGTAAAGGTAATAATTATTAATAATAAAATTTCTTCCGTCGTAAATTCCATTCTTCTCTGTACAATTTTAGATAAGATTTTTAACGCATAAGAAGTTAAGTTAATGAATGAGATACTTTGAATTTTAGTAGCGTTAATTGAATGTATCAGTGAATTAATTTTTATCTCTTAATTATTTTTTCATTAATTAACTTGAAGTCATCTGTAGTGAGTAAAATTAATTCAGTAAGTTAATTGCTGATTGCACGGGAAAAAAAAGGAGGAAAGGAGCGAATATAAAGATAACAGACGAAAAATTAGAAGAAGTGGCTGATTTTAGGTATCTAGGAAGTCAGATAACTCAGGACTGAAGGAGTGGTAGGGATTTAAGCAGAAGATAGCGCAGGGTTGTGTCGCCTTCAATAAAAAGAAGGCACTGCTATACTCGCGAACAGTTAATTTAAAAATTCGAAAAAGATGTATGTTTAGAGCGCGGTGCTGCACGGGTGCGAAACATGGTCTATGGACGCGGCGGAAAAGAAACGCTTAGAAGCGTTCGAAATATGGTGTCATAGGCGAATGATGAGGATACCGCGGATAGAGAAGGTTAGAAATGCAAAGAGATTAGAAAGAATAGGAGAACAGAGGACTCTGTGGAATTCAATAAGAAATAGGCGAGATAGGTTAGTAGGACACCTTCTCAGACATGAAGGTCTAGTCAGAGGCATATTAGAAGCAGAAACAGGAGTTAGGAGGGGTAGAGGCAGGCCTAGAATAGAGTAGCTTACGATAGGAAAGAGTTGAGGTACGTGTCCAACCAGTCTTAGGACTAACGGCCTTATGATGATAATGATGATGAAGTTAATTGCATTAAAATTGTAGGCATTACCAACGCCTTCCTTTTTCCAGAATTTTTTCTTTCTGGTATATGTAACTAGATAGTTTAACCAAACGATCTCTAACCTAAGGTAAAATGGTTTTAATTTCCCAACCAATCAATAAAAGAATCAATTTGCAAAAACAGCAAGGAGTGTGAAGTGCAATTGTTCACATTTCGGTGATGGCTTGTGTGAAGAATACGGGATAAGCTATTTATAAAACAGAAAATAAATGAATGAATGGTCGAGTGCCGATGAAAATAGTCCATAAATATTTCAGACATGAGCAGGCTCCTTAAGGCAACAGTATTATGCAAACTAGGCAAATAATAACAATGTTGTAGAGGCATTCGCTCCACCTTGCGTTGAAGTATTCGCGTGGGCAGCCTTAAGCATTCTTACAACACGCCCAGTTCTTTTTTTCTATTAGGGTGTTATTCAATTATAAATTATCACGTTATTATTAAGAAAATGCATAAAGCTTGTTCTCGCTGGCTAACTACGATTTGCGATAACTAGTACCTACCTCAAAAACTAGTTCAACGGAATCGCTTCAGCCTCTTGGTCTTTGCGAGTTTTTGAGATCGCGATGTATTGGAAATGCATTCAGGCTATAGATCTAATCATTACTCGGTGTATATTTTAATAAATACCGTCTACGCATGTATAAACATATCTGCAGTTACATGCACTAACATGACAATTATGAACAGAAGTCGTATCGAAAATGATAAGATTTTTGACATACTTATTACACATAAAGGTTTATGAAAGCCTAGCCTTCCACAAACACAAACTATAATAGGTGTTGCAGTGAGTAAAATAATCAGTTCATCGTGTCTTGGTTAGTTTTCAAACAAGTATGGATGCTGTAAATTAGAAACTAGCCAAAATGTCATTTTTATCATAAATTTTATTAATACGTTACGATAAAGTAAAAAATATACTTTTGAAATTATGACTAATTATTATTTATATCTGCTGTAGAGGACTGATAGTGAAATAAGTAGCTTTTGATAAGAAACCTTAGGATTGCGTTTTATAGGTTTCTTTCTTTTACTTTATATACTCGGAATCCGATTCCAACTTCAAAGGCGAAAATTTCATCTTTGCCATTGCCTAAATAGTGAAAGATCAGAGCCAAAATGAGGTTGCAAATAATTTGCTGATGTAAAATCAACATCAGTCATATATCAAAATATTTACAACCCCATTTTGTTTCAGACCTTTTACACATTGTAATAAGAGAAAGAAATCGAATCCATAGCTTCATTAGCTTTGTAATCATCTAATAACTGAAGTTTTTCGAATCGTTTTCTAAGAGTTTAGGATTATACGCATTTATTAGCACACCACAATATCTTGTAGTTTTCGGTTTTACACAGCTGATGTATATCAATTCGATATTGTTTTGCGGGCTGTTTTGTCGTAATTCATAGAATTTCGTAATTTCTTGCTAAAGGTACGATAAGTGGTGATTTGGCAAGTGCTGATATCAATTTGGAAATTCAAAATTCCAT
>NW_020439620.1:0-3179 GCF_000699045.2 Agrilus planipennis
TGTATGCGCTTACAAAAAGCATTAGTGTTAATTACTCAGTAATTATGCATCACTTTTAAGAATTAATCGCAATTTGAAATTAAGTTTTATTAGAATTATTTAATAATAGGTATATGTATATTTATGTACGTATATAAAATTATATTGATACTTTTTTCGTAAATACCAGTGTATGTACTTACTTTTAAGCACAGTGAAAAAAGCTTTTAATGGATTGTTGATATCGTAGAGAGTAATAACTCATTTCCTGTTTATAAAGATATGAAGTGTAACGTTTTGAAATACGTTTTTATGATAAACGGATTATTCAATTTCTAGTAAAAACATTATAGTCAATACAATACATAATACGTTAAAGAAGAAAAACTTCATTATTTTATAATATGGATAACTAATTTAATTTAAAATTTATGCATTTACTCTAAAACAATTATTTTGCAGAGTTCATGATAAAAAAAATAATTGGAAATTGTAATTGATGGATATAATTTAGTGAGATTACTAATGTAAAGGCGTTATGAGTATTGCATCACATATGCAAGTACATCAGCAAGTCCCAGTCGATCGTTTTGCTCAAATAGTGTGGATGGTACCACGATAAATATTTTGATGTTTTTTTGGTTTCTGCACATAAAGAAACATGTATCTTTCATTTGGTGCCACTCCTAGAACGGCGAAAACGACAAATTGGAACATGGTTTTGCACTGTCTGCCTTTTGGGACCTTACTCCACTGTTCTATCCCGAATAATCAAAATTATCACCTTAAGAATAAGTAATATTTAACTATACCTTCTTATTAGAAAGAAAATAAACCCGGGGCTCAGTTATCGGCAGACAGTTTCCGGCGATACTAACCTTCTGCTGATTGATTCGCATAAATCGAAAAACTATGCATCTCGGAATGACATACCATTTACCAGTTTACCACAAATAGTATCGATCTGAATTTGACTTAACGAAATCGTTGAACTTAAATTCGAAAACTTCAAATCGATACCGAAACTATTACAATAAACCAAAACTGTCTGCCTTTTGATTTACATCATTTCCGTGGGAAATATAACCTTACTATATGATGGGATGAGAATCTATAACAGAAGTTTAGTATCTACCAATAACCATTGGCGGATATCATTGCAAATCTAAGCATACTAATGTTTTGCCCTTGCACATCTATCCCTACAGTTGTACTGTCTTTAATGATGTTGACGGCGTCTTCGATGTATAGATTAAAAAGTAGCGGTGACAGTGTGCATCCCTGTCTGACTCCCTTCCTAATATTTANAAAATAATTTTATTTTTCAATATTTAATAATATTTTTGAGAAGATATGTTAATTTTCTAATTTTTGTTTGTTGGGATACGTTTTTTTTTATATTACCCTTTTTTTGTTGTTAGTATGCGACTTCAAGTCTGACTAGCAATTTAAGCATAATATTTAGTAAAATAACTTAGAAAGTTGTTCAAGGATATCCATGGAAACATTTGATAAAAAGCTCAGAAATACATATTTTTATATAATTAATCCTCTAATGACAATATTCCTGCAATTTAAGAATATAGGCTTTGTTCAATCAGTATGTTTTAAAAAAGCTCAAGGCTAAGGTTCCCGAATTACCTACTTTTGTGTAATTTTTGATAAAAGATTACAATATGTTTTCTTAATTACTTAAAATATATGAACCAAAGAATAATGCCTTGCAACTATTTATCACTTTTTCCAATAATTTATCAAGATATGAGTGTTTCAAATTAGGTAGGCCTTATTTGTGTCACTTACCTTAAGTCGAATTAAAAGTGGTGGTACAGTTAAACAAAATTTAATTGGGGGAATTACTCAATTGTTTGATTATTAAGTAAGGTGCCCTTTTTAACAATTTTAATTTATAAACTTTGTTCTGTACATGTAGCAGTACCTTAAAATTGTGATTAAAACTATGTATTTTCTCTTTTGATTAAGTAACTCTCGCAAATGTACCACAACAACGTTCGTAGTAAATACTGCATCTGCAGAAATCAATGTTTGGCGAAACAGTTGTCGCGTATTAATAAATGTGCGAAAAATTCCAATTGTGTATTATTTGATATCATGAATTTTCATTATGTAAGGTAGCTCGCACACAAACCGGCAACAACAGCGGCTCGTTTTCGCTACTCGAAGCAGACCATTCATTTTCGGCACAAACATGAGTGTCAAAGTACATAATATAAAATCTACTTACTACGTACCACTGGACGTAGTAGCCTGCGGATTGATTATGCAATCTTTTTTTTTCTTTAATTTGAATCAAATTGTCTGACGAATTTAAACACTCACGCAGCTGAATTTTCAGATGTTTTTTTGCAGTTGTTTAATTTACAAATAATTGTCATTTTTTTATCGTTTTTTATATTAACAGTAGGAGTAAACACAACATGCGTATTAATAATTACTAATAACAGTTTGTATATTATAGGTGAGTTATGTATCTTAAGACAACAAGGTCTTACCTACCTTATTAAATAACAGTTTATTCCGAATAGATAAGACGTGCGACTTTATCTACAATTAATATTAATAATAACTCAGACATTATAGACCCTTAAAACCTCTATAAACTAAACCTGCTTCTAAATAAATTTTTTTCAGGCTATAAATGGTTGAATAAACCGAAATGTAACAAAAAAATTAAGTTGTTTAATTATTTGACCGCCACCCTGGAAAAAATAATACAATTTATAATGAACGGTCAGAAATCTAACTTAAAGTGTTAAGAAAATGAGAGATAAAAACGAATCAAAATTTAAATTAAGTATGTTATAAACTTTAAGTATTTTAATCTTCAAAATATATCAGATAAAGATCCAACAAGATCCACAAATGAGTTCAAATATGGAATATTGAACAACCTTCAGTAAATTTGGTAATGTTCCTGTGCATACTTTTTTTAAGAACTTTCGCATTACCAAAAAGGTAACAGTATATATGTTAAACCCGAAGACCAAAAACGCTCAGTAGCCGGAGAAAACGGTCACATCGCGTTCTGACTGAAAAACAATTATACGAAATTTAATATTGTTGAAAAAATTCGGCGAGAAAAACCGAACCCATCTTTGGTATCTAGTTATAGTTGTCAATAATTGGATTGTTTCCTAAAAACTGAAAAATGTATTGAAATTCATTTGTTTTATAAGTAC
>NW_020439620.1:3278-3923 GCF_000699045.2 Agrilus planipennis
AACTAGTGACCCGCCCCAGCTTCGCACGGGTGCAATGCTGATACTAAATATATTTTTGTTTTGTTTAGATTATTATCGAAAAGGGGAAATCTTCAAAAGATACCCCCTGAACATACTAAATATACTACACAATGTCTTTATATACAACATTCGCAGTTTTTTTGTCATTAGACAATACAAACTGGCCTACCGGCCGGTACCGCCGCAACCGCTATGTCCCTGCATTTTAAATCTGTAATATCATCCAAAATATTCATTTAAATTACATGCTGTAAAAGACCATATTGATCTATATTAAATGCACAATGTACTTAAGGTACTTACTTGGATAAGAATTAGTGCTGTATTACCTACAATCGCTTCGTAAATAAGTCATTTCTGATAAGAAGTAAAGAATAAAAATGGTTATTGTGAGTTATCCCTAATAGATAGACATATACCATCCCGGACTTTTTTGTAGACCCTTTTAAGATGTACAATATTGTAGTACATTATTTTGACCTATCTCGTAGGGTTCAGCCAGCGTTTGCAATGTAAGCGCAAAAAATGTGTTTATTTACGACATCACATTAGAAACCTCTAAAATTATCAGTGTTTCCCTACTATATTATGCATGTATTATACATATAAACCTTCCTCTTGAAT
>NW_020439620.1:4814-9986 GCF_000699045.2 Agrilus planipennis
ATAGAGTGATTCAAGAGGAAGGTTTATATGTATAATACATGCATAATATAGTAGGAAAACACTGATAATTTTAGAGGTTTGTAATGTGATGTCGTAAATAAACACATTTTTTCCCCTTACATTGTAAACGCTGGCTGAACCCTACGAGATAGATCAAAATAATATACTACAGTATTGTACACTTTAAAAAGGTCTACAAAAAAGTCCGCGATGGTATATGTCTATCTCTTAGGGATAACCCACAAAAAAAAATGAAGGGCCGAGAAGATGTGAACGACGAAGAGCGTACCAGACGCTCGGGCACATCAACAACAGACGAAAACATTGATAAAGTAAAGAAAATAGTATTGGCGAAACATCGAACTACCGTTGTTGCTGAGGACCCTAAACATATTGATTGGCTCCTGCCATCCAATTTATACCACTTATTTGGGCATGAGACGGGTTGCTGCGAAATTTGTACCAAAATTGCACAATTTCGACCAAAAACAGCATTGCATTAACATTAGTAAGGAGCTGTTGGACTCTGTCCTCGACGACCCAAATTTAGACCAGAGGGTCATAACTGGTGACGAATCATGGGTTTATGTTTATGACGTGGGGCCCAAAATTCAAGTTAGGTCAAATATAAAGGTTTTGCTTATAGTTTTCTTCGATTGCAGGGGTGCATCATGATGAGTTCTTGCCACGTGGTAGAACGATCAATAAGGAATATTACCTGCCAGTTATAACAATTTGCGCGAAGCAATCCGCCAGAAACGCCTGGATTTGTGGAAGAACAAAAATTGGCTTTTGCACCATGATAACGCCCCTGCTCACACACGTTGCTTGTGCGTGAATTTTTGACGAAAACTAACACACTAATAATGCCGCAGTCACCGTATTCTCTCGATCTGCCTCCCTGTGATTTTTTCTCGTTCCCGAAGCTGAAGAGGCCCATGAAAGGACGGCGCTACGTTAGTATTAAAGAGATAAAGAAAGGAGCTGAACAAGATCACAAAAAATGATTTTTTGAAGTGCTTCGAGGATTGGAAAAAACGTTGGCACAAGTGTATAATATCTGGTGGGGATTAATTTCAAGGGGACAAAATAGATATTCATGAATAAATAAATAGTTTTTGAAAAAACACAAAATTCGCGACACTTTTTGAATAGATCTCGTATAACAGCATCAAACTTCGCAGTTCCCGAATAAGAGTAACCCTACTGGTGTACAACAATAAGATACATAATGATATCTCTCTGAAAGCTGGGGTTAGTTTTGCTTTGCGCGAAATTTTCCGAATATTAATATTCACGGTTGTGTTTTTCATATGGAAAAGGACCTATAGAAGAAATTACAAGAACTTATTGGTTTGACAACGGACTGTCGAAAAAACGGCTAAATACGTTTAAATATCGGGATGTGGCTGTATTGGCTTTGTTGAAACCTTAGGATATATGTCGGATGGTTAGCTCCAAATTTATGCCCAGGAGCCTTCTACATCAACTCCAATAATATGTTTCTGAGAATTAAATTTGGAAGGCAAAAGAAGGAAAAAGATGCACCTACATTAAGACAAGCGATAGAATTCAACGAAATCAAGCAAAAAGTATGCCGAAACCAACGACATTATGGCTTTTCTACAAGCCATTGGTGTAATTAAGAATTTGGAATAACTCTTTGTGGAATGGCAAGACAAAGAAATCCGTCAAAAAGGTGTAAATNAGTGATGAGCAAAACTGGTCTTGGTTTTGGTCTTCCGAAAATGCAGGACCAAGACTGAACGAAGGAGACCGAGACAAAAAACAAAACCTGAAAGTCCAAGACTAAAACCAAGTCCGAATATGCAAGACCAAGTCCGAATATGCAAGACCAAGTCCGAATATGCAAGACCAAGAAAAACTAAACGAAGAATTATTACTTCCGGTTGATTTATGAGTTAAATTGTTTGAAGTAATTTTAATGTATTCTTTTCTTGGAACAAAACATCTTTAGTATTTACAATTTTCTAGATTTTAACACTAAAAGTAAAAAAGGAACTTTTACCGCTGTTTGACGAAAGGGACATGCAATGCCTATGTCGGGATGGTTGAAAGATAGATACAAATTAATCTTTTACTTCTTTCAAGTACCTTGTACTATATTGTTCGCTAAAAAGTCATTGGAAAAAGGGTAAGTTCTTAAGTTTTCATAAATCTCACAACTATAGACATTATACTTTCTTTAAAAGTAATGACAAGCTCGCATGTATGACAGAAAATTTCAGCATTCAAGACAATTATTGTGCCGATAAACAGAAAATTTTCTGCTATGAAAAATTATTAAAAAAGAAGTATCAGATTAAATGAGCAAGACTAAGACTTAACACGCAAGACCAAGTCTTAACACGCAAGACCAAGACTTAACACGTAAGACCAAGACTTAACTCGTAAGGCCAAGTCTTAAGACGCAAGACCAAGACTTAACACGCAAACTAATACCGAATAATCAAGACCAACAATACTAAGACTGAGACAGCCTTGGTTTTGGTCTTGCTTTGCTTGTCACTAGTGCAGGAAGTATATGTGTAAGTTTCACTAATTTTATTGTGATTTTGTTCTGACTAATTAAAGATCTTTTTCACGTATTCTGTTTAAAAATTAATTAAAGGAGTTTGAGCATGAACACCGAAGAAGTAAAAAAGAATTTCATTTAAATTAAGTTAAATTACAAATGAGTTAATGAATGAATAAAAATAGAACACTAGTACCCTCTTTACTATCAGAGATTAGAGACATATTAGAAACATAATCAAGAGGCAAGAGGGACAAAAGAAGGCCTAGCCTAAGTTATATTGCCTATAATTAGTAAATAATTAGGCATGTGAGATGCTTTAGTTTTCGGGAAAATGCCAAGGTTGGTTCAAGATAGAAAGGACTTGAGGTGCGTATTTTGCGATGATAATTACATATAAATGATTCTGATACTGCAAATTTTATTTGTTTACTACAAATTGGAACAATGTTATGTAAAATGCGACAAGTGATTAAGTTGATTCGTAAAATACACATTTTAACATTATCGCATCATTTGTTTACTTCTGTAATGCGCAATTACTAAATAAATTTCAGATATGAATTCAAATCACGCAAAATATAAGAAAGTTGTTTTGATAGCAATTTTTATCAGCTTCCAGAACGTCTATAACAACAAAAAGACACATATCAGACGATATAAAACTCACCATGAGTCATAAAATTATACTTCCTATACAGCTAGGGACCTTATCGGCCGATAAGATTAATAAAGTGTAGCTTTTTATTGCTCTTCGGCCACGTTAGATTTATTTACGAGAAGATCGAACTGCAGCTGGTAATGGCATAATTTGATAACCTCTTTTCAAAAAAACATCAAATTAAAAGAAATATCTTCTAACAATGTGTCTCTTGTTTTAAATACTGATAATTTTCCGTAGGAATCTGCAAACATTGCAGTAGCATAAACTCCAAATGAACTAATATTAAATTAATTGGCTTTCATATGACAACTTAGTAGTAGTTTTTGATTTTAGAGATAATTTTCAGAACAACTAACTTCGATCTTGTGGAGACTCTTTTCAGATTTATCAAAAAATATCTATTCATCACTCATATAGAGTCTGCCCTAACAAATGGGATATAATATGCAAAATTTGTTCAGGAAATGTAATCATTACCTTTCGAGAGGTTCGTGAAGAATATTTTGTAATGGTTGGGATTATCGTACACCTCTCCAATTTCTTGAAGCTTTGGCATGTTGTACTATTCGTTATACCAGTCAAGAATCCTAACTAATATTATAAAAGAGAATGTAAGTTTGTTTGTTTATTACGATTTCTCGTCTTAACCATTCAGCCGATCATCATGAAATTTTGTACACACATTGTCCGGGGTACAGAAAAGAACATAAGGCACCTTTTATACAGAAAAAAAATACAGTTCCCGAGAGATGATGATCCCAATTTTCCTTTGTTTTTATTTTATTTTATTACAAACTACATACAAGCTCCCGGCCGACTGAAGATTTAAGTTCGTTCGTCGGTGTGTAACCTGAACGTACGTAGTTGAATGCGCTTTGATGAATGCACGTTTATGTATTAGGTTACTTTCGCCTGTGTGTATGGGGCCGTACAGACAAACGGAAAGACATTACGAAGCTATTAGCGTTCAAAATATTCAAGTCAGAAAGAAGAAGGAAAAACAATTTTTGTATGTGTTCTTTGACTTTCAAATGTCGCTGTAGTCGTGTAGAATCAAATGAGCAATTATAGTAGATAAGTCCGTGTAGTCAAAATAAAAAGAAATCTATCCTCTGCTTTATATCCCTACTACTCCTTCCGTCGTGACTGATCTCACTTCCTAGATCCCTAAAATCGGCCACTTCTAATTTTTCGTCTCCCATCTTTATATTCGCTCTTTCCCTACTTGCATACGTCAGTATTTTTGTTTTACTTTAATTTATTTTCATACGGTACTGTTTTGTCAATACCGATTCCATTTTATTTAAAGCTATCTCTAACTCCTCTTTACTAGATGCTAATACTACTGGTATATCATCTGCTAATCTAAGCATACTAATTTGCCCCTGTATATCTATCCCTACAGTTGTACTGTCTTTAATGATGTTGATTGCGTCTTCATTGTATAGATTAAAAAGTAGAAGTGACAGTGTTCATCCCTGTCTGACTCCCTTCCTAATATTTACTTCTCTACGTTGCAGCCCCATCTCTACAACTGCCTGTTGCTCTTTATACAAACTATCACTCTTCTATCTTTGTAACTCATCCGTACATTTTTAAGTATACTTAACATCTTGTACAATTTAATATTGTCAAAAGCTTTTTCTAAACAGTTAGGTGATTTTATTAATTTTGACTCTATCCTCACAGAATTTTAGTAGTACCTACCGTTTTTGTTAAAGGACGATGCGTGTTTGGCGATTTCTTGGTTAACCTTATACATACGAGGGCGGTTCAATAAGTACCCGTGTTTAAAAAAAAAAACCTTTGGGTGTTTCATTCCCACCAGCCAGTAATGCTGGTGGGTGGGCAGTCCCTCCGGACTATGCCGGAAGGTAGGGCGGAAGGCCCTCTTCAGCCTGCTTTCAGGAATCGTGGGAATGGGTGGGTGGTGGTTCGGGTGAGAAAGATGAGACGGACGAAATGAAGACAG
>NW_020439620.1:10567-11650 GCF_000699045.2 Agrilus planipennis
CAGTTAGATATTGCTTCAACGAATTTAAACGTGGGCAAAGATCCGTTTTTGATAGGAGCGACCAGGAAGCCTGGCAAACGTTGTTACCGAGGAAATCATTTTACGGATTTTTTAGGAAAAGGAAGAACGATCACTGGACAATACTATAGTGAGTTATTGGACCGCTTCGAAAAAAAATTGAATGAGACACGGACGCATTTGGCGAAAAAGAAGGTGCGTTTTCAACACGGTAACGCACCAGCACATTCATCAGGAGTTGTTGCCGCCAAACTGCATGAATTACGTTATGAATTTGCTGCCGCACACCCCGTACTCACTCGATTTAACTCTCTGCACTTCGTCTTATTCCCTACCATAAAGAAATGACTAGCGAGAAAGAAATTTACCTCAAACGAGGAAGTCATCGCCGAGACAGGGGGGATTTTGGAGAGTTCGACAAATCTTATTTTTTGGAAGAATAAAAAAAATAGCCTTTCTCGAAAACACCTACAATAATTATACATTTGCAAATAGGAAGTTGCTAATTTGTGCTCAGTACACGATAAATACAATAATATTTGTATTTTTTAATGTAATTTTGAGTTGTTTACTGAGCACACAAAAAGACAGGTTACACAATGCTTAGATAACTGATTCTCAAATAATAATTCGAATAAAAGCTTTTTAATTAGAAAATTAATTTTGTATATATTTTGAATTCGAGCCGCCGCAAATTTCTCTTGAATTTGCGAATGTTATTTCATTTTAACCTTCATCTGTTTTTTATTATTAATAATCTCATTCAGTTGATAAAATGCAAAGTTTACTATTATTACCGTGTTCATATATAGTATAACGTATTTTCAGAAAAACAGAAACGTAAGTAGGCTCATAAAAATTGTAATAAACAAACAATATTTACTGATTATGAAGTGAAAAGTACGTCGTATGTATCGCCCCGCTATTTCACCAGCCACTATTTTCATTCTGGTTATTGTTATAATACATAGAATTAGGTTGTGGTTCATTGTATCAGTAGGTACACTTTTTGATTGTGGTATGTAATCATACAATAGTAAATAAAATACCGCAGATAATTACTTT
>NW_020439621.1:0-1308 GCF_000699045.2 Agrilus planipennis
CAAGCAACAGTTTTGATTTGATCAGCGATGGTAATTACTTGCTATTAAATTCGAAATTAAGATAATTTGTACTCCTACTTAATTAGATAATGACTGACATTGACAGGACATAAGCACCCCTAAGGGATTCTCATGAATGATTTCATTACTATCTTACTTACATGAAGTACATCGGAAATCCATCGTAGCAGATGCTACGTACAGAATAGCCCAGAATTTTTATGACAAATTCTGCGATGTATATAAGAAAAAATGCAGAGTCAATGGAAAATAAGGTGTACCATGTCGTGCTGTAACGTGTTAGTACTTCAACCTCTCCATACGATATTATCTCATATAATATTAACGATGAATTGATTAGAACTACGACGCAAATGGCTATTTCAAAACAGGGATGGATCATCAGCTTGAAGCATATGCGTCTATACTTTAACTTAGGAGGCTTGAGCTCTTTTTGGGTAATGTCAAGCCATCTTAAACGTTGTTTCTTTTTTCTTGCACCACTTTCCTAGGACAGAAAATAATTTTTTTATATTTATGTATGCCACCGTCACCATCATCATAAGGTCGTCAGTCCTAAGACTGGTTGGACACGTACCTCCACTCTTTCCTATCTTGAGCTAAATTTCGCATTTCCCTAAAACTTGAACAGCCCACATCCTTAACTATTTGCGAACAGTAATCTCTTCTAGGTCTACCTCTACCCCTCCTAACTCCTGTTTCTGCCTCTAATATGTTTCTGACTAGACCTTCATGCCTAAGAAGGTGTCCTACCAACCTATCTCGCCTATTTTTTATTGACTTCCATAGAGTCCTCTGTTCTCCTATTCATTCCAGTACCTCTTCATTTCTAACCTTCTCTACCCACGTTATCCTAATCATCCGCCTGTAACATCACATTTCGAACGCTTCCAACCTTTTCTTTTCGGCCGCGCCCACCGTCCATGTTTCACACCCGTACAATGCCGTGCTCCAAACATATACCTTTAACAACCTTTTCCGAACTTCTAAATAATTAACCGTTCGCGAGCATAGAAGTGACTTCTTTTTATTAAAAGCGACACAACCCTGCGCTATCCTCTGCCTTATATCCTTACTACTCCTTCTATCCTGACTTATCTGACTTCCTAGGCATTTAAAATCAGCCACTTCTTCTAATTTTTCGTCTCCTATCTTTATATTCGCTCTTTCCCTACTTTTTCTTCCCTTGCATACCAGTATTTTAGTTTTACTTTTATTTATTTTCATACAGTACTGATCTGTCAGTACCGCTTCCATTTTATTTAAAGCTATCTCTAGGTCCTCCTT
>NW_020439621.1:5838-10883 GCF_000699045.2 Agrilus planipennis
AAAACAGATTGTCCACCAAGAGTAACTAAGCTAGAACTTTACAACACCAGTTCTTATATGTTATTGTTAACACCTTCTCGCACTACTATTGCTTTTATTTAACTATTTGCTGTCTAATTAACACTACCATTATTGACTACTTATGAATTCATCACTATATGAACACTCTGTCACCTTTGCGCTCCTTCCTCGTCGCTTTGTATCGTCTCGACCTCGTTCTAGTACTAACCACTCGATCTCGCGACAACTATTTATAGAGGCTTGCCATATTCTATAATGATCCAGTATACGCCATCTAGGAACCGAGTCTACTCTGTCGGCATGTATGTTGGGTGGCTTGTACATATGTGACAGTATTATATTCTAAAGAACTGTTCCCCTCACATACGTGTTAGAAACTCATATTCCCTGGTAAAAGTCATTCTAATCTTAAAAAATATAAGAGGTCTAATAATAGAGTAAAGTATCAATTGATGTGAGATAAAGGAAAAGGTATTGGGATTAGTCAAAGACTTTAGTCAGTCATCAGTAACATTCTCAAAATTCAAATAACAAAATGGAGTCACCCATGCACAACCTAAGTCCACCTCGACGATGACCAGGAAGAAGAAAATTATCCTCCTCTATAAATTACAATAATTTTTCAAGAAACTGCACTTGTGTTATCTTCTGCCTCAGGATACATTTATTGAAATAAAGAGTTAACAATACTACAATCTATCTAGGTATACAGCAAATAAAAATTTAATTTATATAATCAAAGGGTAATGCAATTTTAAGCAAATTCTGCATCAGTAACAATAAGTAATTGTGTTAAACTAAAAATATCATATCTTAGTATGAAATAGACATGTAAACGTTGTAAGTGTAGGTAACATTAACAGTAATAAAAAAAAATACACACAGATGTATAGAAAATATAAAAAATGTTTCGTATTATTGTAATACGAGCATAAAAAAAATATATAAAATAAAAAAAAATTCTTGTCTCTTTTTGTGGCTCATAACAGGACTGAATATAAGTAATGCAGTTGTAAAAAAATTGTTATCTAATTGTTATCCCGCTGACGAATCATTTCCGAAACGGGGACTCTTTTTATTCCCTCGACGTGGTGGATTTCCTACATTCCGTTCGTCTTCGTATATAACGTTGAGGGAGCTCGGGGAACTTGCTTTTAAAGTGTTATCGGAAATCAAAGTCTGGAAAAATAATTGCAGTGCTTGATATCATAAAAAAGACTACATTGAATGAATTTCTTGTGACGTCACAAATCCCCCGTATGTTATTAATTGAAGTTACACTGTTAAGGGTACGTGCTATCACGTTGAGGTTGGCTACGCTGGGATTCGTTTTCAGCAAGTAGATATCCAGACAAGTGGGCCTTGTTGGAGCATACGTATTCCTAAAATGTAGCATCGTGCTACAGATGGCGTTTACTGCGCCATTTGTAGTATTTTCTGAAACGCACTGTTAAGACAGCAGCTACAAGTTGGTCTGTGTTCTGTCGGAGCTGCTTGCGACGCGCTGATGAGATCCAAAAAGATCGAAATCTCGATCCGCGTCTGGCAGTTTCGACAGAATACAGACCACTTCGAATTATTTTATTCCTTAAGGGGTAATGTTTTAGCAATTGACAATTGTTGACTGTCAATTGTTAGCTGTCAGCTGTGATGGAAGGCATTGTTTAAATAAACTTATTTTGTTCTTTACCGGTGATTTCGAAAGGGAAGTTTTCACTTCAACGTCAATGTAGTTCTTTTTCCTTCCTGAGCTACTGGTCATTTTCCTTCTTTTGTATGCTTTCGTTTTCTCTTGAATAAACAGGTTTGTGCTCGATGAGTAATTCTGTAAAAATATATCATAATGATAACTGACGTACTTGTATTGAGACAGGTAAAATATTTACCACTTCCGACAGGGCGTACGTTTCGGCAAATACATCATATGGGTCGACCATATTTTTTCCTGGAATCAGTACCACCTTAGTCGGCACATTATGTTGGAATGTGTATTGGCTGCTTCTTGGTAGAACTAGTTTCTGCACAGATCTGAAAAGTACGCTATGTTTAATAGGGTCAAATTAGGAAGGCGAACTCCTCATATAAATATATGAAATCCTATGACATTGTTAGTTACTTAATAGTGGATTAATATGCAATATTAATTTGAAATCATTTTTTCGATTTTTTATTTACCCACTAGAAACTACCTCAAATTAATGAGGGAAAAATTGTTGCTGTTGTCACACGCCCGCCGGGAATCGAACCCGGGACGTTTGGCTTTACGCACCAATGTTCTGACAACAGCAACAATTTTTCCCTCATTAATTTGAGGTAGTTTGTAGTAGGTAAACAAAAAATCAAAAAAACGATTTCAAATTAATATTTCATGTCTTTTGTCGAAAAATGACATTATAAAGTTTTACTCCGCGTAATGATCTTAAGCTGAACTTTAGATATTAACTGATAAAATCTATCGAAAATGAAAATAACCTTGTGTCCGTTTTTTTTTTCTGCTGATCAATTTATATTATTTTGATCACGGAATGAGGTGTGGAATGAGTTCACTCAGTATAAGTAATACATACATACACATGTATTCAATTCTCGCTAATTTGAAATGCAATTACTGTTGCCGAGTTTAACGCAAAAGCTTTTATCGAAGTTTAGATTGCCACCAACCCCATGCAAATATCGGATTATGTGATTATGCTATAATGTATCTAAGGGTAAGTTAAAATGCACGATATTGATGACGAATTTGGGCTTGGCTTACAAACTTGATGTAGGTACTTCAGTGCGAATATATGTATNAGTTGATTAAATGAGTCTATGGATAGTATTTACCCGTTGATAGGGTCTGAGAATTGATCAAAAGCGGATTTAAGGCTATCTCTGCTAAGTACGTAAGTTTGTACTGGCGTTTCGGCCACAATGCTACATGCGTAAGGGTTGCCGGTCACCATACTTATTTCTCCAAAGCTGTTGCCGGGTGTAATGTATTCTTCATATATTTCCTTGTACGTTATGTTTTTCACCCAATCGACAACGGGTAGAACACCCGAACTGTTCATTTTATCAATGATACTTGGCTTCGGAATGTAGGTTAGGCGCAAGAGTCCTAAAAAAATAGTAAAATAACTTCAGCTCGAGTCGAAAGTGGACAATAGGATCTAGATTTTCATCTACGATGGGTTAGGTTAGGTTTTCGAGTATTACCTGAGATTAGAATGAATACTCCGTCAGATGGTAAGCCACCTGTGCAAATTTCTTCTCCAGCGTCAAATATTTTGGTGATAATATTGCTGAACAAATATTCTATTAGTGCTTCATCGCCAGATATCCACGGCGTTTCTCTGAATACATCTTTCGGTGTATTTGGTGGTATCCATTTCATCTTAGTGAGTATGTGGAATTGCTGGTCCAATTTCGCTTTCATTAACGAATATTCAATTTCATCCATCCAGCCTGAGAAATTTCAAATTGTTACGTATAAGCATGTCAGTGATAATCAATACATTCATTTCAGATGACTATTGAGTATGTTCTTAGGCATGTATCGATGGATGGTTGGCAATCATAATATTAAAGATGCGGTGGGTAATAAATCATACTCCGGGTGACACATATTTGCCGCTTAACAATAGGACTTCTAGAAGTTGCGTGATTGAAGAAGTGCAAATTGTTTTGTACAAACGTGTACGTGATAATCAATACATTGATTTCCAATGGCTGTGAGCGATTCCTGACCGGCAATCATTGTAATAAAGGCTCGGAGGGTAATAAATTATAGCTTGAGTGACACATATTCGCCGCTTAACAATAGGAGTTCTAAAATTTTCAAGAAGAATGAAGACTAAGGAATTGAAAATTGCTACTTATGTACCTATAATCCTGTACTTGATAATCAATACATTGATTCCCGACGGCTCTTGATTATGCCCGGAGGCAGGGATCTATCGAAAGGTTGATAATCGTAATACTAAAGATGCAGTGGGTAATAAATCATACCCTGGGTGACATATTTATCGCTTAACAATAGGACTTCTAGAAGTTGCGTGATTGAAGAAGTGCAAATTGTTATGTACAAACGTCTACGTGATGAACAAGACATTGATTTTCAACGACTGTGAACGATTCATGACCGCCAATCATTGTAATAAAGGCTCGGAGGGTAATAAATCATAGCTTGAGAGACACGTATTTGTCGCTTAACAGTAGGAGTTCTAGAATTGTAAAGAAGAATGAAGACTGAGGAATTGCAAATTGCTGCTTATGTACCTACAAGCCTGTACTCGATAATCAATACATTGATTCCCGACGGCTTTTGATTATGTCCGGAGACAGGGAACTATCGAAAGGTTGACAATCTTTGTACTAAAAACGCGGTGGGTAATAAATCATCCCCTGGGTGACACATATTTGCCTCTTAACAATAGGAATTCTAGAATTTTAAAAAAGAATGAAGACTAAGGAATTGCAAATTGCTACCTATAAGCGTATAATTAATACATTGATTCCAGACGGCTATCGACTATGCCCAAAGGCAGGGTCCGATCGATGGTTGACAATCTTTGTTCTGAAGAAGCGGTGGGTAATAAATCATACCCTGGGTAACACATATTTACCGCTTTACAATAGGACTTCTACAATTTTGAAGAAGAACGAAGACTGAGGAATTGCAAATTTCTACGTATGTACCTATAAACGTGTACGTAACAATTAATACATCGATTCCCAACAGTCATGAGCTATGCCGATAGGCAGGGTCAGATCGATGGTTGGCAATCTTTGTTCTAAAGAAGCGGTGGGCAATAAATCATACCCTGGGTGACACATATTTACCGCTTAACAATAGGACTTCTACAATTTTGAAGAAGAACGAAGACTGAGGAATTGCAAATTTCTTCGTATGTACCTATAAACGTGTACGTAACAATCAATACAGTTATGAGCTATGCCGGCAGGCAGGGTCAGATCGATGGTTGACAATCTTTGTTGTAAAGAAGCGGTCATTAGATATTTTTTTTTGCAGATAATTATAT
>NW_020439622.1:0-1110 GCF_000699045.2 Agrilus planipennis
TTTTTCTAAAGGAATTGACCAAATTGAAGATGTCCAATGTCCTATAATATTGTCGATACGTACCTATGTTGAAATAATTTAATATTTTCTTTTCTATATTAGCAAACATTTTATAAATTTGGGTATTTCGTAATGTATTATTAAATCGTACTACAAAGAGAAAAGAAGCATGCGAGAATAAGGAACTGCTAATACGTCAAAATTTATTCAGATTGCAAAATCCATATAATAATATAGTATCTATGCTTTTTAAGTTTTTTTTTTTTTTAATTCTGTTACCTTTATAACAACCTTGTTAAAAATAACATTGAATTATTGTAATTATCCATGTAACGTTGATCTTTAAGTAATTTATAGATCTCTTCAAAACAACTTTCTTATTTTTTTTTTAATACGGATGACTTCATGGACGATATGGGTATTCAAAAACTTTATAGCCAATGATTTTTTAATACCCAAAATAATATGACGGGAATAGGTTAGATATCATGTTTAAAGAATTTTGATGATTTTAAGGCGTATGAAGATTACCGAAAAATTACGTAGTTTGATGATAGTAACTAAGAAGTAAAATAGTATAGGTGAGAGGAAATAGTTGCATTAAAATTGTGTGTAGTAATAATTTTGAAACATCGATATTCAACGAAATTACAAAATATCTACGCTATTAATTAGTTAATACTGTGTTGCAACGTTAAGTAAACTTTATTTAGTATTCACGTCATATGCCTACCTTAATTCTACGCTAAACAAGCCAGTAATTCGTTTAAAAAAAAAAAAAAGAGTTAAAATCCAATACAATAAGTGTATTTAAAAGTCGAAAATGAAAGTTGTTTCCATGCCTATTTAATCCTACACAGGTAAGGCAAAATGATTACTGAACATAGAAATTACCAGAGATGTGATTTATTTGAAATACTTGCATTTAAAATGCAAATACAAAATAAAAAATACCTATTTTTATCTTGCATTTAAACACTTTTTTGAGAAAAACATTTTGTATTTTATTTGAAATACAGTGTAAACTCTATATAACGACACTTAAGGGACTGAACATTTTTCGGCGTTATAAAGAGTGGTCGTTAAATGGAGAGAAATAATAAATAGTAA
>NW_020439622.1:6732-9702 GCF_000699045.2 Agrilus planipennis
CAAGTGCTTGTTTGATGCTTGGTGGAGGGACAGGATCGTCTTCTTCAACAACGTACACAGCTGCAGTTCTTATCTATTTCGGCAACTTACAAAGTACTGCTTAATGATTTATAATGCCGCATTGTTGTCGTTAAATAAAGTTAACGTGACGCTATATAGAGTGTAATATTGTATAGAAAACAATGTAAACCAACCAGTCAAGCAATTTCGATGTTTTAAGAAGTTTGTCGTTAAATCGGGTGACGTTATAAAGAGTTTATACTGTATGTATTTTACTAATTAAAATAGTGAATTTAATCATATCCAAAAAAGGTTTTTTGGATTCTTGAACTTAATATTTTTAGCTTCTTTGCTCCATGTCACTTAAAAATATTTCTTTTAAAAAATATCTCTGTTATAAAAACTACGTACCTATTAATTAAAATAAAGGACGTAAATATAAATAATTGTTGTACTTCCCGTTTACAAAATAACTGTGCCTGTTCTTGAAAATAATTGCAAAGTGTGCCTTATTGTTGTACTACAAAAAACTTTCGGTTTCGCCGTAGTGGTAATTGTGCTGCAAGCGAATTAAAACGTCTCTGTCCTTGAATTAAAGCTTTTATCGAATGTACAGTCGACTCCATAATTAATGAAACGCTGCAACAAGAAACTGTAAGAAATTTTAGCACATGCATCTATATTGTATTTATTTCTTTTTTTCAATATTTGAACATTTGCACTAATAACTAAATATGACGCAAATAAAAGAGAAGATTGGTTGTACTACTTTATAAGATATTTTTGATTTAATTTTACTGAATAGTGAATTGTGCTTATTGGTCGTCGATTCTGAATTTCGCCTTTTTGGAGACCTCCCTTCCCCTTCGTCACCCATTTAGGGTGTTTACGTTAACAATCTACCTCTAATAGGAGTTTATTCTTTTAAGGTTTAAACTTTGTTTAGTTTAATAAACAGTTATTACAATAATGTGACGTAACATGTATTTACGGGTTTCAACCAAATCGTTGTTATAGGGACGAAATCCTCAATTTAAAAGAATACATTCCCAGTTGCCGCATCCTTATCATTTGCAGCGAGTGCAAGCCTTGCTTGAAACTAATTTTCGTCCGTGAGTGAATTTGTATCGGTGGTTTCAAAAGAAAGGTACTGCATACCCTACTCTTTTTCGTAGGGTGTTGTTTACAGACTTTGCTTAATAAAATTAAAATTATCCAGATTATGCTCATTTATCGATTAATCTTTAGTACGTACGACGTTATGTATAGTATAAATTGCTTGTGTTTATTTATTTATCTTAGACGTTCGGTAATCGGCAAAGTTTACTTCTCCATCCATATACCTGCAGAGTTTTTATCGTACTGCGCTATTCTTTGTCAATTCACGCACAGGGTCGGCTTCCAATTTTAAATTATTGTGATTGCTTTTTGTCTTCAACTACCCTTCTAAACTCAGCGTACGATTGTTTATCGCATCTACTTTACACAAAATAGTTCATCTGCTCTTCGTAAGTGTCTCATATGCATTGGTTTCAGCGGTATGAGCATTACAAGACTTGCGCCATTAAGGCGATGCTTCGGAGCAGTATTGTAGCAGCTTTTCAGAGCATGAATGATTGATATGATTGCACGTTCACTTCTTCGTCGAGCCGAATTCAGCGAAACGAAAACGATCTTGTTAACTCGTTTTATATACTTGCGTATGTACATTGTTGCACCCGATTGTTATTATTGAAAATTAAAAAAAGCGCTTGCGTAAAACACTACATCTTCCTTTTCTTTTAATGGCATTTCTTGTGCAAGAAGTAATTTATTTAATTCCTAATTACACATCGTTTCTAGCCGTGATTTAATATTATTTGTTCATTTTTAATTGCAATGACATTTTCACGTTTTTCAGTATTTCTGTTCTATTAATTTCTTATGTAAGAGTGCCTACCTATTGAAATTTTTAGTGATTCGCATATGTAGAGGTTTTTCATAGATAGGATTAGAAACCAATCAGTTATTTTATTTTGAAATTACCCATTTTTTCTATTTATTATTCTCTTTAGAGTAAAAACCATATAGGAAGATAGTAAAAGGGATACATCTCTAAGGGCTCGCGAGGTTGTTTATTCAGGAACCCCCGGACAAAAGTATGCATGCATGGTTGATAGTTCAAAATTTATTAAGTTCTGCTGGATGCCGTAATGTGAAATCAGTTGCTATCGTGATGTCAGACAATCGTTTGTCTTCTGATTTATATAGTAGATGTCACCTGTAATGTTTGACCACTGGCTGTGGAATCATTAAGATTAATAAGGGCTTTTTCAATTAAGTAAATCGTTTTATCAAACTGAACGGCGAGGCACGGCATACCTATCAGAATAGTCTTGGTTAACATTCTCTTGAAACGTATACAAGTGGCGCGATGAAGGTGTGATCTTTTGATTAATTCCTTCTAGAGGTCACCGGTTCAATTCCACGACTGTCTGACTTGGTCCAAGATTTTTTATGGTTTCTTGGAACATGTAAGAAAAAGCTGAGCAAGTAATATTCTACAGATAGTTCGTTATTCTTCTGTTATTTTCATGTCGGCCGTTTCCTCAATTTCTAGAGAGATCTTCAGTTATAACCTGGCCCACACCATCCACCAATTTCCTCAATTCCTAAAGAGACCTTCCGTTCTAACCTAACCCCCTCCATCCACTTCATTTCCTTAATTCCTACAGAGACCTTCCTTTCTAACCTAGCCCTCTCCATCCACCCATTTCATCAATTCCCAAAGGGACCTTCCTTTCTGACTTGACCCTCACCATCTACCAATTTCTTCAATTCCTAAAGAGACCTTCCATTCTAACCTAACCCCCTCCATCCACTTCATTTCCTTAATTCCTACAGGGACCTTCCTTTCTAACCTAGCCCTCTCCATCCACCAATTTCTTCAATTCCTAAAGAGACCTTCCATTCTAACCTAACCCCCTCCAT
>NW_020439623.1:0-397 GCF_000699045.2 Agrilus planipennis
TATCATTCAAAAGTTTTTTTTTTAATTTATGAAGTCATAAAAAACTGTCTCTCCCACCTTCTAATATGTAATTCTATTATGTAGAAAATCGATGAAAATATTTTTGGAGCGATTTTGGGATGGAGCCCCAGTTCTGGACAAGTACCTCAGTTTTTTCTAATGTAATAAACAACCAACATGTAGCCAGAACTCTAAATTTTCAACTTTTGTTCAATTCTAAAACAAAAAAAATCGGTTGTCTGTAAAGTCGGTTTACTGACGATAGTTGAACGTGACAACGTCATAAGAAAATACTGATGGAATGGTTTCATTTTTCAAAAGAAAATTTTAATTTTATTTGTTTGATAGATATTTTGTATGGATATAGAGAAGGAGGTAAATGGAAATGTATTATTGT
>NW_020439623.1:477-1209 GCF_000699045.2 Agrilus planipennis
TGATACATTAGAATAATGTTAGGAAGATATGTTTTAGGACAAACGATGTTTGGCGGGAACAGCTGACGGAAGGCTGAAGCCAGGGCCGTACCTACTGGAATTTCCTCCGATTAAGAAAAATTTAAGAGCCTGTATCTCAGTCACATTGATTTTTAAACAAATAATAAACAAAATTCTAGTAAATACTACTACACTACTTTACTTGGTGAGTACTACCCCTACCTCATTACACTTCATGTCTAAAGTCCAATGTCAACTAATGTAAAAAATTACCCTTATTTTATTCAGTTTTTAGTCAAATTCCAAATTTTCTCTCAAACCGTATATATTTTTTTTAATATAGATACCTCATGATATGCTGAAAACCCTAATTAATTACGAATTTCTAATTTTATGCACTCTTGTCTCAGATTGTGCCTCCCAAACATCCTTAACAAAAATAAGTTAAATGAGAATCTTGTTTAGAATCATTTGTTCTATAAGGGTAGTGGGGTTCGATTTTTCAAAGTGTTCAATAAAAGGAAGCTTTTTTTTATAGTTATAATGCTACTAAAATTTTATCTCGGTTTTCGTAACGCTACTAAATGCTAATTATTAGTCTGTAAATTGTTTAGAGCAACATTTGAACATTACAACAATATAGTACATAGGTATTTGAATATAATCTAAACGTACACGGAGAATATGAAAAAGGAAAATTTATCTAAATATTAAAGCGATATTTACAATTTA
>NW_020439623.1:2498-3196 GCF_000699045.2 Agrilus planipennis
AAAAAAGAGGAATACCTCAACGTGATAGGCACGTTAGCTTAATCGAATAAAATAATTCGAAGTGGTCTGTATTGGACCTTGTTGAAAAATACGTAATCCTAAAATGTAGCATCGTGCTACAGATGGCGTTCACTGTGCCGTTTGTAGTATTTTCTCTATCTCCTTTGTTGAAAATTGGTTTTATTATTCCCATTTTCCATTCCTCAGACAGATCTTCATCTCCATTCCATATTTTATTTAGTATTCCTTGCAAGTTCTCTTGTAATTCCCTTCCACCATATATCCAGGCTTCATTTGTGATTTTATCTTCTCCAGCCGCCTTTTTCTTTTTTTAGCTTCCTTATTGCTTGTTCTACTTCATCTTGCGTTATATAGTATGTACATGACATATATGTAGCATTATAATATGGCCTATCGGAAATATATATTTAAAAATTGTATTATTGCGTCTATACGTATTGCTCGCAAATTGCACGGGATGACTCACAATCAGAGCTGCACCGTTCGGAATCTTTCGTGTATTAAGTGCGAAGTTAACACTATGCATGTTCGTACAAAACACTGCCTTTGATTTTCGATTATTTGTTTCGTGCTGATTTGTTAATCGATCGTCTGCGTTTAGTGCGTGTAGTCGGTCATTCAGAAGCGAGTTTTGAACACGTAAAAAATTATTATAATTATATATATTTAATAACATT
>NW_020439623.1:7769-10112 GCF_000699045.2 Agrilus planipennis
ACGACACGGCTTTCTCACCGATTCCGTTGCGATAAACCAAGGCATAGTGAACACAGACAATACAACACAACAATTTAAAATCAATCAAGATAAGTGAACTGCAGGCATTCTATATTGCGATTTTGTTATTAAAAAAGCATATTATGTAAAAAGTGAAAACATTTAGCCACCACTTGACATTCATATAAAACTTGTTGATTGTTGAAAAAATGGGCGACTTGGTTTGAGACGAAATACAGTAGAACGCCGATTATCCGAACGCCGATTAACCGAATCGCCAATTATCCGAATCGGTCCTAAGCGTAATATAAAAAATTAAAACCAAGCACTGTAAGTAAGTACATAATGTAATTTTTGTTTTGTTTTGTTTTGTTTTGTTGTCACAAGTGGAAACTCGCTGGAGTCCAAATATATTTCAACTGTTATGGTTGAAAGCTAGAGGCAAAACACTACATGTTTTGCGTCGCGCAGCTTCCATGAAACGGAACGTTTGTTTTTTACTTACATATTGTAGGATTGAGCTTGTTAAACTTAACAAAGTTTATTCTATGTGTGACAGTTCGTTTTTCTTTATTACCAGTCTATGTCCGATTATCCGAATCGACCCCGGTCCCAATTAATTCGGATAATCGGCGTTCTACTGTATATCCAAAACAAATATATTTAAAGCGAACGCTTTCACACTGATGAGATCCGATATTAAAATCGTTGCAGTAAAAATGTTGCATACAAGCAAGACCCAATCGATATGTTTGGGTTTTCTGCAACATCTCTAACGATGATTCGACGATTGTTCAATACTATTTTCTTCACTTCATGTCTGTTGTTGACGTCCAGCACGCTCTTCGTCGTTCATATATTCTCGGCCCCCTGAGAACATCTCATACCACCTAAAAACGTTGCTTCGGTCCAAAGTAGCTTTCACCATATGCCACAGTCAACATTCGGAATGCGTCCGCGCACTTAATTTTGTTTTTTTACACAAAATTTGATTCTTTGACCAATTTTTTACAAAAATCGAAAACGAGCCAAAACACGTGCAAGCAATGTTAGGCCCGAAGACCGAAAACGCTCAGTGGCCGGAAAAAACGGCCACATCGCGTTCTGGCTGCCTTCGAACGCTCAGAACGCGTTTTGGCTGTTTTTAAACGCTCGCAACGCCTTCTGTAACTGTTAATCAGTCGGAACGCGTTTTGTCAATTGTTGAACGCTCACAACGCGTTCTTAATGTTCGACTTGTATTATTTGCCGCTNGTGTTAGATACCTCTCATATTTTATCACTGGTCCATGTTATTTAATACCAAAGTTATGTATCTAATGTTAAAAGTGCACTTTTCAATAACTTCTTTCAAATAACACTAATCTTAACCTTATATCATATTTCTTGTAACTTGTATTCATTTCGTTTTCCATTTTTTTGTGTCATTAATTTGTAGCCTGGTCTAGCTTAAAATCACCCCTTTTCTCATATTTCATTCTATTGCTGTTCGCTTGTTTCTGTCATCTGTGTACTTAAAACCTCTAGTTTATCGCTTGTGAGAAAACTCAAGATTCTTTTACATATCCATTTCAGTTTCAAAATTCATTATTGATAGATTTATTGCAGTTTCACTTCTCAACCTTATTTTTCTATGTCTCAACGAATACCGTAAGTAAAAAATGTCTAAAAGCATCTTGGGGGTAAAAACAGTTGTATATTTAAAAACATACTCAAGTCAGTCAATCAGTCAGTTGCAGTTTAGACCTTCACTTAATCAGAACCTCTAATTTTAACATTGTACAACCATCACTGTACCAAAGTAAGGGACAAATAAATTAGTTTAACTTACTTCGCTCGCCCTTTTTATTATTAAGAAATTGTTATTGTGTCGGCAAACACATAGAAAAGACTGCCTGGTGTCAGAAGCCCTGACATATTGTGTACATGTTGTTTAATAGATTGAAAAATAGGAATTTTTTGATTCTAGACTTCGATTTACTTACAAAACCTAGTAGCATTTTATTTAGGTCATTTGAAAAGTTACTTCGACCGCCTGCAGAAACAAACCAAAATTGTTATTGAAACTATTGTTTATTGAGGCTTCATTACTTCGTAAATATGCACGTATTATAAATTATAACGTCACTTATCTCCTAATCGCAGGTGTGCTCTATTTGAGGCATTTCCTAGAAGCTCTTATACCTGTGTTCATAAGATAAGAAATAAAAAACGAACTCTCTACCAGGAACACTTTTTAAAAATTCTAGTTATGTAGGTACTTACATGAGAGATATGGGAGGTAGAATAACAACGAGGACAATTATTTTGTAACAGTGATAGTGATGGGCATAACGATTCTTAA
>NW_020439624.1:0-7386 GCF_000699045.2 Agrilus planipennis
TTACTAACTTAAATATAGACGGTATTTTGTTTATGTATATGAAAAGATGGTAAAATGCATTTGTAGGAACTTTCCTATACCACTTCGCATTTTTAAAAGATGATGGCGCCGATTGATTAGTGATGAGAAATGCAAAACCAAGACCAACACTGTACCAGTCTAGGTATTGGACTTGGTCTTGCATATTTGGTCTTTGTCTTGGTCTTCCGTGTTAGGTCTTTGTCTTGCTGATTTAATCTGACACTTATGTTTTTTTTTTTAATAATTCTTTTAAGTACAAATAATTTTTCTTTTTATCAGTTTTCGAGAACTTAACCTTCCTTCAACACGTAAACTGACCCTTTATCCAATGCATAAATTGACCTTTTCGGAAAAAAATAACACAAAGTACAAGGTAAAAGTAGTAAAATATCGAAAAAAAAATTGAATCTGTCTATATTTCAACCATGTGTTATCCAGACGTAGGAACCAAGAGCCTTTATTCTGAGAACATTCTTGTAGATCTTTTGGTAAAGTTTCTTTTTTTATATATAGTTAGTGTTAAAATCTGGTAAAGTAATTGGAAAATTTTAAATACAAAAGATGTTTCATTTCAAAAAAATAATATATTGTAGCGAGCACGAGCGTGTTTGTGTGCGATCGGGCATACGTGTGCGCCGTATTTGTAAATGTGTGTATCGTAGCTGCGTTCTGGGAAAGCTGTTAAACAGTTCAAAGAAAAACAAAACGATCCCGAAGTTTCTAGAGGGTTCCAGAAAGGAAACAAAAGAGTATTTAAAGGAAGAGACGATCGCCAAGTGGGAGGTGAAATAAATTGACCGTTGCAGAAGTGACTCCAGAAATAAATTGACAGTGATAGATGTGAAATAAATAGCGCAGTGAATAGTGATATATTAAAAATTAGTGTAAATAAATAGTTTTGTCGTTATCAGTATTAGAAGTTAATTTTGTTAAACCCACGAACATTACAATATTAAAGTTGCTTCTAATGGTTTAACATATAAATTCACCGGAAGTAATAATTTTTCGTTTAGTCTTGCACATTCGATCTTGGTATCAGTCTTGGCCTTGTTCGTTCGGTCTTGGTATTGGTCTTGCTAGTATAAAGGTAGTCTTGGTCTTGGGAAAATGCAAGACCAAAACAAAGACTGCAAGACCAATACCAATTTTACTTATCACTACTTTTGATAATTGCAAAGTAATAGATTATTCCTATGTTTGGTTCTCAACTAGCCATGCACTGGCGTAGACAACCGAATTAAAAAAAAAAAAAAGAAGCAAAGCGAATCTCTGAATCAGCCTTCAAGGACAAAATGAATAATTATGTATTGTTAAATAAAAAAAATAATAAGATGACTGGATGCGTGTTAGTAAATAATTATCTGTCAAATTAGAATTGTGTGAACAGTCAGTGACCTGTTACGACTTTACACATAATTCATATGAGGTCTCATGCATGCAGTTCTGTTCAAATTGAGAACCGCCTTTCAGAAAGTGTTAGTTTTACGATAGGTAGAGTCAGAAATCAGCCAACAGGTTCCTTAATTGGCATTAGTTAGTTAGTTATTATTTCCTTAGTTCACATTAGCTTGTTGTAGGTACTGCGCTTCAAAAATGCGTTATTTCATTACGAAACTAAACGCGTCTAATGATAGAAAATTTCAATATTTCGGATATCCTTAGACACAAAATATTTACAGAAAACACCGCACGTTGAACTGCATAATTAATTATCACCGAAGTAATTACCACAGTCGTATAAACCTGCAATTATAATAATTAATCTAACAAGCACGTCTACATTTTTACATTACAACTTTCAGCAAATACCATAAATAAGAAAAGCCGAGATTGTAATTCCGTCATTATAATTTTTCAAAAATACCATTTTGGTTAGCTTATACGAGATTTTGGTCATAAATTTTAGTAGGTATAGAAAATTCACTTGTCGCACAGTGGAGAACATAAATGTAGCGGATAGTGAATTTGCCGGATACCGGCTAGTGACTTTACCGGATACCGGATAGTGACTTTGCCGGATACTGGATAGTGATTTTGCCGGATAATGGATAGTGACTTTATCGGATACCGGATAGTGACTTTGCCGGATACTGATTAGTGACTTTGGCAGATAACAGATAGTGATTTTGCCGGATAAGGGATTGTGATTTTGCCGGATACTGAATAATCGGGTACTCTGCAAAATCACTACGGTTAACAATTCATGTCTTTATTTTGGCGGGTTTTCTATTAAATACGACCCTCACCAACCACACTAAGCCCCGTTAAAAAAGTTGTTTAAAAACTGAACCAATGAAATTTTAATTCTTGGTTGGCGGATTTTAACGAGAGGGTTTGGGTTGAAACGGGCCTTCTATGTTTATGAACACAAAACCTGATATACCAACAGAAGACAGAAATTGTAACAGTTCAGTCATACTGATGTACTCTTGTTATCGACATAACAAATTCATTGGTATAGTAATAAATAAATAATACATTGCTTCTTTTTTTGACGTGACAACGTCTTATAATTCGATGGAGCCGGCTGCACGCACGAAAAAACATGACTCATGCGGCGTTACCTCGCTCTGAGGCGTTCCATTTAAGGCTTGAAGTGCAAGCGAGAGCGCGGAACGAGCGACAAAGAGGCACAATCGGCCTCCGCGTTCGGCAGCGTTCGACATCTGTCTCTCTCCTACTTGAGTGAGCGATGCGTCCGCGTGGACAGCTGCTATACAATAATACATTTCCATTTACCTCCTTCTCTATATCCATACAAAATATCTATCAAACAAATAAAATTAAAATTTTCTTTTGAAAAATGAAACCATTCCATCAGTATTTTCTTATGACGTTGTCACGTTCAACTATCGTCAGTAAACCGACTTTACAGACAACTGCTATACAATAATACATTTCCATTTACCCCCTTCTTCTCTATATCCATACAAAATATCTATCAAACAAATAAAATTAAAAATTTTTTTTGAAAAATGAAACCATTCCATCAGTATTTTCTTATGACGTTGTCACGTTCAACTATCGTCAGTAAACCGACTTTACAGACAACCGATTTTTTTTCTCTGGTAGGGATACCCAACCTGATTCTAAAACAAGGTTCCCGGACTATCTCTAGTGAGGAACCTTAATTTTAATTTTTGTCCTGACTGCTTTCTTTCTTTCCATTACATACATATAAGTAGGTAGGTAATTCTAAACGTTCATTTTGATTTATATCGGAAAATTGGAATGAAATGATACAGCCATTTTTTTACATTAGGGTTAATTGTATTGTCAAATCCACAACATACCTCAACATATAACCAATTAAGCTGTCATGGATAGGAAAATGTAATAGACTAAAAAACTATATTGTAGCGTATCTAGGACAAGTTGTAACTGCCACTGTTATCATAATAAATAGTGTAATTATTTATTTATTTTGTTTTAATCTAGAACTGTACCAGTGTGTTATATGTTTCATGAAGATGTTTGACATGAATAATAACAAAACACGGAAATGTTTTGTAAACTGACTTATCGGAGTCGTTCTATTAATAAATAAACACACCTAGATACACATATGTACTACAGGCTATGCCAACAGTTACGTAAAATTTGGATATGTGGGCGGTTAATCAAATAAAAATTTAATTTTATTCAATTTAAATATTCTTTTGTTGATAAGTAATCTTTCTATCTTCCTTCGAATGGTCTGACTCCTTTCTTTGAGTGTTAATTAATAAATATGGGGTGCAATGAAATTTTATTGTAGACACTAACATTCATGTAAATCACTATTCATTTTTAATGCAAAATCTTTTTTCTGATCAAACTTTAAATTCTATGTAAGAGATATTGCGAATGAATGGATTGTAAAAAAATATTTCAAAAGCTACACCTTTTTGGATTGACGATGAAACTTTTTTTTAAGATGTGGATCACCTGACAGTAGCTTTCAGCCCGTCAAATAGTTCACGATATCTATTAAGAAATCCAAAACAAAATAAATACCCAAGAAAACCCAAAAAAATGACAAAACTGCATGGGTTCCAACAAAAAAAGAAAAACACCTCATACTTCAGTTGTCCGAAAAGTATTTTTTGTCATGTTAGCGCGGAAAGCTCGTTTTGCATGCTATGAAATAGGGAAGAAATGGCCTCTTTTCAGCCGTGTTTTAGTTGGGAGGAAATGAAATTAGTCTTTTGAGCGCATGCGCTCAAGTTTATGGGCATGCGCAGAAATCAGTTGTTCAATGACAATGTCTTTCTAACCTCTAAATCATTTACTCTTATTTCGCCAAATATAAATTTAATGACGAGCTTTTCGCACAAACATGACAAAAAATAGTACACGTACCTCTGTCTGAAAAGTAGATACTTCAGACTAAGTGTTTGCCGTGGCAACTCATACGTAGTCTGAAATATCCACTTTTCAGACCTCGTTACGTAATATACTATTCTTTTTCAGGATCTTCATGTTATCACTATTCTGTCATAACAGCGTACCTAAAGGTAAGCGTTTTATTTCACTTCTCTAATAGGTAATTACAAATCACAACTAAATTGACGATCATTTGTGTTCCATAATTTATTCTAAACTACGCCGTAATGGAGGGCAATTACCACTGTAAATATTACTCACAAGAATCGCTCATTCAAATGTGTAACTAAATGACTATGACAGATTAAAGTTGGCTGCAAAATACGGGTAATTTGTTATATGCTTTCGGGGTGTAACTATGTATTACATAGTGGGTAGCGAACACGATGGCAGAAAAAAGAAAGGAAATTATATTAAATCCATGTAAATTAGTAGGCATGTTTTTAAGTCAATCCGTAAACCGAGTCTTACTTAATTAATGTGATGGTAATGGTATTAGTATTATTAGATGTTCCTACTATCATGAATCAGACAGATGAATCATATAATGCGCCTGTATTGCAAGGGCGCTACACACAATATTTATTTATTTTAGGAGGGTGATATTTATGATAGATATTTATACATAACTACCTATATCTTTCGAGACTGAGCGGCATGGCCTAGAGCCTAGAGGTTTTGACCATTGCTTAGCATTCGGGAGGACGTGGTTCGATTCTGAGTCCGTCAGCCTTGGTCCAAGTTTTTCTGTGATTTCCTTGGATCACTTAGGCAAATGCTGGGGCAGTAATATTCCACAGATAATCTTTCGTTCTCTTCTGTCTTCATTTCGTCCGTCTCATCGTTCTCACCCGAACCACCACCCACCCATTCCCACGATTTCTGAAAGGAGGTTGAATAGGGACTTTGGCCCAACCTTATTCCTGCGTAGTCCGAAGGGACTGTTCGCTCATCAGCATTACTGGCTGATGGGAATGAAAAACACCCAAAGCTTTTATCTTTAGAGGACTTGCAAGCTTCATCCATTTGTAATACATAAAATTGTGAGTAGAATCTCAAACATGAGAGGTTTACTCGCTCTTGAGTGCTTACCTCCAATAATCTCCTTAATAGTATATTCGCGTATGTAGGTGAACATCCTCCACACAAAAGAGAGTAGAATCCCAAACATGTGAGTGTCTACTCGTTCCTCGTGAGAATTTATTTGCTCCTTGAGTGCTTATTACCAAAAATAGAAGTCTCCTTAGTAACACACTCGCCCTTCTAAGTAAATTTTCGCTTTCTGCGATGTTATATCTACTACTAAGGAAACTCCCTTTTTAGAAGGAGGCACCTTTTTTTTAAAGTGCGTACGAATGTGAGTAAAATATCCAACATGTGAGTGCCCTTTGTGAGGACTCATTAGCTCCTTGAGTGCCTATTTCCAAAAATTAGAGTCCTTAGCAGCATATTTTCACATTTAAGTAAGTGCGATGTTATGTCTACTATTAGGGAGATTTCCTTTTTTGAAAACGGTAGTGCGAATAGATATTCTCATTTATGAACACAAAAGAGAGAGAGAACAAACCTTTCCGATAAGCGAGTAGACACAATATTTATTAGCATTAACATAGTTCACATTTAATTATATTTTGAAAAGGATTATATAAACGCGGTTTAAAAAGAATGTTTCTAACTTATCACCACTCCCCAGCATTTTGGTTAAGTTATCTAAAAGAAAATACTGCAAATGGCGAGGTAAACGCCATCTGTAGTAAGATGCTACATTTTAGGATTACGTATGCTCCAACAAGGTCCATTCGCTTCAGCAAGTAGATATCCATATATTTAAATGGACCTTGTTGGAGCATACGTAATCCTAAAATGTAGCATCGTACTACAGATGGCGTTTACCGCGCCATTTGTAGTATTTTCTAAAACGCGCTGTTAAGACAGCAGGTAAAAGTTGGTCTGTGTTCTGTCGGAGCTGATGAGATCCAAAAAGATCGAAATCGAGATCCGCGTCTGGCAGTTTCGACATAATATAGACCACTTGGAATTATTTTATTCATGTTATCTAAAAATTATAATATTCAAGCTATTGAAATACACTTAACCTCTATTAGTTTGAAGTTAAAAACACGCATTCCTTTTATGTTTTTGATACCACACCTCGAATGTTGACCTTTTTCTTTAAATGTAATGATTTTAATTCTTTACTACATTTTTGTGTCCTTATTACCTGAGATGTGCTGCATCTCTGAAAATGAATTCGAAAGAACGGCAACTTATTTACAATACATTCATTATACGAAAGTAAAAATGAAGCAGTAGGTGCAAGGAGAAGTCGACATGGGTCGCGGAAAGTAGTTAGTTGTGTTACCAGTATTTTTATCGTAAATCGTGTTTCTTGCTTCGGACTTGTGGGGGCCCTCACTCTACTAGCCCATCGAACGGGCTCACCGTGGCATGGTGTGGTCGACCATGACGATGATGATGGTGTCGCGACCACTACCAAGTCAAAGAACTGGTTTAGTAAATCGGAGTCACCGAGGTATATCCACTTATTTCGCTAACATTCCTAGCACACTCGCGGTCTCGTTTCACTTTTAAACATTTACCTCTGGAGAGAGAGATCGACGACTCTATTACAACATCGCTTGCTTTAAAGGAAAGGAAGTCAGTTTAGAATAACAATTGAAAAAAGACCACTAGACGCATCTACAGTGTAAACTCTTTATAACGTCACTCGATTTAACGACAAACTCCTTAAAACGTCGAAACTGCATGACTGGTTGGTTTACATTGTTTTCTATATAATATTACACTCTATATAGCGTCACGCTCACTCTATTTAACGACAACGATGCGGCATTATAAATCATTGAGCAGTACTTTCTAAGTTGCCGAAATAGATAAGAACTGCAGCTGTGTACGTTGTTGAAGAAGACGATCCTGTCCCTCCACCAAGCATCAAACAAGCACTTGATGCAGCGAAACTATTAAAAAAATACTTTTTAT
>NW_020439624.1:8632-9716 GCF_000699045.2 Agrilus planipennis
ACTCCAGATATGATAGTTGGTGACCTTTCCAAAATGGAAAATTAACTAGATCATTTTTAGTAATTATGTATTATTTTCTCAAAAATTTAATAATAATGACTCCGATAAATGATTAACGAACTATACGTGCAAACAAAATTGGTATGATAAAAAATCTGTGAAATAGGAGTTTTGTGTCTTAATTATTTCTTATTAAAAAATATACTATCACCAAAAAAATGTGATCATCAAAACGCGTCTCAAAATCAGCAAAAGTATCATTACTTTAATTAATTGTTCTTCAATCATTAAACAAATTTTAAAACAAACATTAATGATAAGATAAGGAATGAAATCATTGTATTATCGTCATTTTTTTTGCTATTAATGCACAAGTGCCGGATGCCGTATCAATAACCAAATATAACACAAATTAATACAATTCCTAATTAAAACAAACCTTTTGTGCAAATGGAAAAAAATGACGTCAATTGAATCACAATATGATTCTTCATAAAAATCATAGGTCAGCAAACTCACTGATTATGTTAATCTTTTTTAATCAAAATGAGTGCAAGGTGTAAATAAGAATGGCTTTGTTATGAAGTAGTTCACAGCATAGTAGCATTTAAAAATAAATTATCAAAATAAAATAACTTACGCACTGATAATCGGTGATATAGTAACAATAACGGCAACTTACGATTAAAACGTTTAAATGAAAGGTAAAGGAGTTGCGTAGGGGTTCGATAAATGAAAATAATTGAGAAAATGTTGGCGGGTCTACATGTGGTGTATAGTTAGTTGCATACATTCTAATGACGTGTCAAATGTCAACCATCATCATCATAAGGTCGTCAGTCCTAAGACTGATTGGACACGCACCTCCACTCTTTCCTATCCTGAGGTAATCTTCGTTTCTTTGAAACTAGAACGACCCACATCCTTAACTATTTGCGAACAGTAATCTAATCTAGGTCTACCTCTACCTCTCCTGACTCCCATTTATGCCTCTAATACGAGGGTGGATTGATAAGTTTCCGGCCTGACCAAGAAAAACAAGGTTTTTAAAATTTTTTTTTTTTTATTTCTCAACATAATCTCC
>NW_020439625.1:0-3503 GCF_000699045.2 Agrilus planipennis
AACTCCTACAGTCCTTCACTTGATTTTTAAATCTTTGCCTAACAAGTATGTAATCTAACTGATATCTCCCTAAATCACCTGGCATCATCCACGTATAGCGCCTACTAACGTGATGGTTGAATAAAGCATTCGCTACGGTTAAGATACTAAAATGCAACATGATTTACAAAATTCGTTCATTTAACAAAAATGATCTAAACAAACTAAAACTACAAATTTTATGAATACAGTACAATAACGAAACATTTAAAATGAAATGATATGTAGTTTTATTTTAAACATGAATATGCATATTATTCCTAGTAACATCTATGGACTTTATTGTATACAAATTTGTACCTTAAAAACATTAGGTACCGGATATTACGATCAAATATTAGGGATCTCTTCGATGTTATAACAGATTTTGATAGCTAAAGGTATTTATTTGTACAAATTTTCCTATATCACGTCATATTTCTCAAAAGTTAATACCACCCTTTGACGATTGCATATAACAGAAAGTCCTCGGAGTGCAAAAGTGTGATATATGAGGTAAAAAAAGTTGCACGCGCGAAATATACATTGACGGCGTGAGATCAACGAATGATAGAACGTATGTAATCTTCCAAACAATCGGCACCGAATTTCTTTGTAATTGAGTGAACAGTATTATAAGTGAAAAGTAAACATTTTCCCATTGTTTACACTGCCAATTTACTTATTAAGGATATGATAACGTACATTATACGATAACGTAACGCTCCTATTGTACACGTGCTGTTCTGAAAACAATTTTTATGAATATAAATGAAATAAATAAATTTGCATTTCAGATATATAATAGCCTCAAGCGTGTATACATACACGTAAGAAATTTCTGAGTTGTGGGCATTTAATAATAAATTTATGTTCCTGTAAAGAAAAGCAAGTAGCAAAGGTGACAAGCGAACAACTCGCGGTGGCAGCAGCTTGTTTTATGATTGTGTTTTGCGTGTGTCATTAATTCTCAACACGTTACGTACTTTACTTCTCCTTTGTAAGGTCGTTGAATTTGGCGGAAAAACAGCACGTGGGCGTAAATCAAACTCCAAAAAAGGTAGTTGTGTTATAATTTCATTTTAATGCAAAAGCTGAGAAGCTGGGGCCACTACCAGGAAACATATAATAGTATGGTTTTACGAATATAAGCTAACCAAATAATACTAGGAAAGAATGGAATCTGAATATCAACTTTACAATCCCTCGTATGCCCAAATCATACGGGATGAGGTAAAAAAGTAAGCAATTACCAAATTTTTACTTTAATACACGATCAAGCCAATTTTGTTTGTCCTTTATGTTGTCCAAAAATTAGTTGTTAAATTAATTTGTTTTGAGTTTTTACAAATTAAAATTTCTGATGAATCTGATGCTTACAATCACACAATTACATGCAATGTGATTGAAATGGAATTTGAATTATGGAAAATTTTGACTAATATAGTGAAGAACAAGACTTCTACTCAATGTATCCTCTCTGTTTCTCTTGGATGGACGACTTGAAAATGGAATACTGACTAATAAGAAATCTCTACTCAAGCGACAGCAACAGTGACATTTACAACACCTTGATCTAACTAAAAATCGACGTGGTTGAAACTAATCAGAAGAAGGACTACACCGGAAGGAAGGGTGGAATGCACCCTTCAGTAATCTCTCAAGGAATCGTGGAAATGGGTGGGTGGTGGTTCTGGTGAGAAAGATGAGACGGACGAAATTAAGACAGAAGAGAATGAAAGATTATCTGTGGAATATTACTGCCCCGGCATTTGCCTATGTGATCTAAGGAAACTACAGAAAAACTTGGACCGAGGCAGACGGAGCTGGAATCAAACCGGCGTCCATCCGAATGCTAAGCAATAGTCTAAACCTCTAGGCCACTCGCCGCTCGCTGAAATAGTGAAGAAAAAAAAGGAACAAACGTGAATAAGAAACGAAGACAAGGTAAAACAACTCACAGTAACGTTAGGATATGAAGAATTTTTAATTTCCTGGGGACGGTTCGAAAAATTTTCAATTCGACAGAACGTTAAGAGAGTTCAACGTTTTGGGTGTCAAAACTACGGTCGAGGATTTCATTACACTCCACAACAACGTAACAAATACGGATATTGTATCACTTGTACATCTCACTGAATGTAATGCAATGGAAGTTTTAGACTCTGGTTCTGATAATAATGAACAAGCATTAGAAAATAAAGTCAATAAACGTACCAACAAGCAATAAAAACGTGACGAAGTATTTAAAAACATTTGCGAAAGGGAAAGACCATTTGCAAGTTTTTGAAATTTTGTCTTCTACAGAAAAGCGTTTTCGAGCAAACAGATAAATAAAGTGCGTCTTAGGCGGCTATTTTGGAGCATTTAATACACAAAATGTAAAAAAATGTGTTAGAAATATGGAGTTATAGGGAAATGATGAGGATACTGTGGATAGAGGAGGTTAGAAATGAGGAGGTAGTAGAAAGAATAGCACAACAGAGGGCGCTATGGAAATCAATATCATATAATCGAGGTATACTTCGCTTAGTTTGTCTAGCGATGTATGTAACCTTCAGCTTGACCGGCGCAAAGTAGAAAAGAACAGTACTAGGCCGGAAAAGAATGCAGACAACTCTCAGCCAAACTCTCAACCGGTGAGGAGCGTATAATCCGTACAGTACTGCACGGAAAAATTGACCATTTTATCCAGTAAATTGCTCGAATGTGCTGTTATTGGTACCAATTACTACTGGAAATATCAAAGAGATGTTTGTTTATATTTGAAGACATATTAAAGGCATTAAAGCTTATTTTCCACTCGCACTACTGTTCATGATTGAACAATACTTTTGGCAAGTACTGTACGAAAAAGTATGTTTAATGAACAAGAGTCGAGAGCATAGTTAGCCTTTTTCTCCCTACCTACGATTTTGCCAGCGCGCATCCAAGACATTGGAAAGGGAACATCGCCAGAGAAAGTAAACGAAGTATAGGTTGGTACGATAGGTTCTCAGGCATAAAGGGTTATTTAGAGACATCTTAGAAGCAGAAACAGGAGCTGCGTGAAGGAGAGGTAGACCTAGATTAGGTTACTGTTCACAAATAGCTAAGGATGTGGGATGTTCTAATTTTAGGGAAATACAAAGATTAGCTCAGGTTAAGAAAGTGAAGGTGCATGCCCAACTAGTTTTCAGACTGACTACCTGATGATGAAAAAAATGTGTTATTTATTTAACGCTTATATATTGTTATATACGTACTGTTTAAATAATAGTTCTTTTAACGTGACAACGTCTTATAATTCGATGGAGCCTGCTGCACGCACGAAAAAACATGACTCATGCGGCGTTACCTCGCTCTGAGGCGTTCCATTTAAGGCTTGAAGTGCAAGCGAGAGCGCGGAACGAGCGATAAATAGGCACAATCGGCCTCAGCGTTCGGCAGCGTTCGACATCTGTCTCTCTCCTACTTGAGTGAGCGATGCGTCCGCGTGGACAGCT
>NW_020439625.1:9212-10334 GCF_000699045.2 Agrilus planipennis
AATTTGATTATATAAAAAGTATTTTTTTAATAGTTTCGCTGCATCAAGTGCTTGTTTGATGCTTGGTGGAGGGACAGGATCGTCTTCTTCAACAACGTACACAGCTGCAGTTCTTATCTATTTCGGCAACTTAGAAAGTACTGCTTAATGATTTATAATGCCGCATTGTTGTCGTTAAATAAAGTGAGCGCTATATAGAGTGTAATATTGTATAGAAAACAATATAAACCAACCAAAGTCAAGCAATTTCGACATTTTAAGGAGTTTGTCGTTAAATCGAGTGACGTTATGAAGAGTTTACACTGTACATTAAATCACATTAGAAGTAGATTAGAAGAAGTACGCTGGAATATATGTATAAATTTTAACAGTACTAAGTAAAAGTAGACATTAATAAAGATGCTCTATTAATTGAAATTATCGGAAGAAATAAAAGGAAGTAAAGAAGCAACAACAACTGAAACGGTTCTGCATTTTTGTATGTCATCTATCTGTTTAAAGGAGTCGTCACATTTTTCTAATTATTTAATTAACGGTTCGACGGTGCATCAGAAAACGGTACGCCATCGCCAGCTTGTGTTATTAAAAAGTCCAACCAGCCACTTGGACGACGGACGTTAGATCAGTATTTTAAGTATTTGTAAGTATTATAGGTAGACGTAGGCAAACAAGGGAGCAGCGGTTTCGAAACAAAAAAAAAATTAATTGATCCGAAATGGAATGTGTCAACCAATGGGTACTGGAACGGTCCGGTCGGTCGAGTCGGTTACTGTGTAGTGCTTTGATGCTTCTGAAAGCTGCTAACGCTGCTTCTGCTGTTCTTGATGCCGCACCAACTTCCTGGTCCGTTCCGTTACAACTGCACTTCGTCTTCGACAAAAAGTTGCTTAATACACATTGCTGCAGGGCCCTGCTGGCAATGAATCTCACTGTTGCCAAGCAAACAGAAATCAATTAAAAATGACGTTTTTAATTTGTATGAGAAATAATGCAATACATTGCATACGCTTTATTTAAGGGATTCCACAAGAATTTCTCTCTTCTTATATTTATTTACAGCTATCCTGGAGATAAAAAATAACATACCGTTGTGAACTTGAAATTGGTATCCGTTTTGTCTGT
>NW_020439626.1:0-1502 GCF_000699045.2 Agrilus planipennis
TTTGAGATACGTAGTTACCGTTGTGACTTCATATATTCTTTATAATATATATATTTCGGACGTGACAACGAATTGAGCTGGTATTAACTGAATTAGGTAGTAGATGTCATTAGAAGCATAATATGAAAAATCACTGTGGAAGTCACTCTGACCTCAACATCTCCGGCAAATTTTATTTTAGTTCAAGCGTAGATGACTGGCGCTAGTGTCGAATATGAACTTGTTACGGGCAAAACGTACTGACTTCCACATTGTTTTGCATGGAAGATATGCGGCAGCATCGCATCGTGTCGGGCAGTGTATTTAAACGTAAGAGACATTAATCGTCAAATATTAAGTTTAAATTTTCTTTTTTACACTAAGTCAAGAATCATGTCAAATAAAATAATAGTTTGTCTATTACTGCATAATTGGTGTATATTATTGCGTAATTATTCGAATTAAAAAACAAAACACAAAAATATGTGTAGGTACCTATAATACAAGATTATTTAAACGAGGGGGTACATTAAACTTATTATGGAAATTAAGCATATTAGAGATTTGAAAAGCCTTTTTAAAGATATTTTTAAGTTCGAAATACATCCAGTTGTACCGGAAGTTGACACCAACTTTGTTATTTTAAATGGAATGATACATTTTTTACGTCGTATTAGAATAAAACGTGAAATTTTAAGGCAAGTTTGATAGCCGATTTTAACACCTACGATGAGCGGTTTCTGAGATAATTTAATTTATCAGAAAAATCTCTACCGTAACCCAAATTATAAAAAATCATAACTTCCACAAAATACGACTCGGGAGTGTTGAAACTTTTACTGGTGCTAGCTGAAACTCAAAGCCAGCGGTTTAACAAAACTGAACTTAGTACATTATACAGGGCGTTGAGAATAAAGTTCTAAAGTTTTAAAAATTCAGACACAAATAATTTTTTTTCAAATACCACCTACCATATGTTATTTTTTTAATCAATTTCTTTTATTATCCTCTTTCGATTTATATGGGTGCTTCCTATTGTTTTATTTGAAAACTTTTGAGTAATTTTGCATGTTTGCTTAAAATAGCTAATTTTAATATTTGTCGCATAAAAAGGTGTGCTTTGGACTATTGACAACTAACGGCGGTCAATGCAAAATCAAGCCAAAAATTGTCCTTTAGATTAATTTCTGTTACAAAATGACCAAATACGAAAACTTCAATTAATGTATTTATTATAAACATTTTTCTCGAACTTCTTTCTAACAGAAATTGATCGCAACAAAGGCTTTTTGGGTTAATTTGCTTTGATGTCGTAAGTTGTCAATTGTCCAAGGCATAACTACTCCAATTAAGCCAAAATTATTGAAATTACCTATTTATTCTAAAAAGTCAACATTACACAAAACTTTTCAGTATCAATATGGATCTAATGAGGATAAAAGAAAGAATCGATTGTAAAAATAAAATATGGTAGGTGTCATTTGGAAAAACGAAGTTATTTGTGTTTAAAGTTTTTAAATTTC
>NW_020439626.1:2092-5603 GCF_000699045.2 Agrilus planipennis
ATTCTACTAATTGATATACTTCTGATAGCCCATCAACTTGAAAAACTATGTATAACTTACTAAACGTTTAAAATTTAAAAAAATAAAAATTTAATAAAACGAACTTATTTAGAACATAATAAAAACTGAAATAAATTTCCGTTGCTTATAATATATATCTAAATAAAAATTTCATAATCGTATAAATTACCATTTACAGAATGTTAAATGAAAGAAAAAGTTAAGACCCAAAACCGAAATCAGTTTCACGCTAAACATTTTTAAGTGTTCATAAAATATTATGTAACGTTTTTTAAAGTAACTACAAAAATGATTTCTAGAAAATGTAGAAATATATATTAGGAAATAAAACAGACACTATCCATAATAAAGAATAACCAGCAAATACAAATAGAAACGAATATTACAAATACACCCAGGTAAGTATAGGTACCTACATAATGGGTAGGTAGAAACATTCATTTAAGGTATTTTTTCAACCTAACCAGTTACTAATATAAACTATTACCTAACAATCAAAACTATTTTAATATTCTTCTGAGAAAGGTACTAGTTTGTTAACTTTATTAACTTTTAAAAGCGGTTTAAATTACAATTCTAAAAAAAAAATATTCTGGTTAAGACATTATGACTATTGTCGTTTAGGATTCGCTTTCTTCTTCATAATGCAAAACAACCACAAATTCATATTCCAAGATTTATAATACAAGGATTGCATTGGTATCTAATAGATATCATTGTTAATGCTGGAAAATAGGATTAGTTTTTTTTAATTCAAAATTAAACCCAGTTTTGTGGTGGTGCATTATGATTATTTCATATTTATAGTTCATATTTGTCAGGCGTTTTTAATTAAAAGATATTTTCAATCGCGGTTCACCAGTCTAATGAATAGTGAAAATAAACAGAAACTGGCTGGAAGATTTCAAAACGACCGTTGATTATATTATTATTAATAGGAGGGCATGAGTAGACATAGTGAACAAAGGGAGTATAACGAAAAAAAAAAGGGTATGCGTTAAAATTGAAAAAGTCAAATTTTGAATGACCGTTGCCCCCCAATAGATTTTCCTGAAAATACAGTCTGTTATAGAATTCGTCACTCTGATCAAGAATATATACATATACATGTTGGGCGCGGAAACCATCCCTGCATGGTGTTTTTGAGTTTCTAAGATCTAAAAAATGTGTAGTAATCGTTTCACTGTGCGTGTATGTATGAATATTCACTATTCATTAGTAGTTGTGCTACTTATGCATTTTAATATTGAAACCATGTAGTTTTCGATGCAGACTGATTTAATGTGTTTATAGTTACCTGATAATCTGTTGCTGTTTTAAATTTGTAAGGCATTATTTCTAAAGGCTTCTAAGAATAGAAGTATTCTGATAGATAAGAGATAGTAGGGGTAGAGGGTGGGTGTGTAAATATAGCCGAAAGACCGATATCGATGTAACCGTTGCAAACTATTCAAACTGATTGTTTATAAAAGTTGTAAACCGTTCGGTTAGAACCGTTGACTTTTACGGAAACATGATTGGGAGATTTTAAAATGACCGTTAATGAATGCAAAGAAGTGATTGGAAAATTAATTATTAAGAGGATGGAATGAGTGTTCATATAAATAAGTTTTGAGGGATGGAACGATAGATTCAAAGTAGAAAGGAAAAGATAAGTTTAGATGTAAAATAACTATTTTTGGAATAACAGATGTAGGCGATTATGAAAATGAAAATAAGTCGCACAGTATAGTCGATTATGTTTACGCAGTTTATGTCCGATTTGTTTTTGTTTAGACTATTCGGAGAGAACAACGGTGCCCAAACTTGTTTAATGTTGTTCTTAAGATTATCGAAAGAATCAGCTGATTGATATAAAAGTCGGTTGAGTAAGAACATTATGATTTGTGAACTGAACGAATAAAGTTGGAATAGGTTAGTAATACTATGTTTTATTTTGCCCATTTTAAGAATTACTTTTCTACTAAACAGAGTTCCTGTAACAATTACTGTGCTTAATTTTAAATAAATAACGTGAATTAAAATCAACATTCTGTACAAATTTTTTAACACTGTATCTTCAGGAAAAACGATTGGGGGCAACGGTCCTTCGAATTATCTCTTTGGAATTTATTCAGTCCTTTTTAAAACGACAAGATTAAATAATACAAAATAGAAGATGGTCTGTAAGCATGATCGATGAATTACGTCACCTTGATTTGAAACATAATATCTTTCAAGACTTATTAGTTCAGCTAAACGGGGTCCACTTTTTAACTACAATACGGTTTTATGTAATAATAAAAGCAATGCAGTGACGTAATATACGGAAGATAAACAAAATTGATTGATAATCCAAAAATTCGCGAACGGTTATTTTTTGTTTCAAATTGTCGCCGAACATATAAATTGAAACTTGCAGCTGAGCCACGGTGGATGGCCTATTAGAAGAAGTATATGGAAAACTAATGGTAGGAAAATTTTAAAAAAATAATGTAGTAGTTATGGCATATGATCTATATTTCTAAAATATTTTCAAGTTTGTAGCACTTCCGGTTATACGGGAAGTTGATGCTAACTTTGTTATTTTAAATGGAACTATAAAAACCATAATATTCGCCAAAACTAAGTTAGGGTGTTAAAATTTTTACCAATCATAGTCGAGTCTTAAGTCTAATTACAATAAAATCTGAAAAGTATAGTTTCCAAAAACAACAACCAATAAACAGCAAATTGGATGTTTAATTCTGGAGAACTTTATAAGTAAACGTAGTTACTTATTTTAAAATACTTCAGAGACAAGCGTTGAACTGATACTTCATGATTTCATCAAATCATCTAGATATTATAAAAATTATACAGAAAGTATTTTGTCAAAAATATGATTTAATTTTTTAAACACTTATTAAATTCATTCAACTGGCTTCCCTAGATTAGTGTACTTAAATATGGTGTAAACATTTTGTTTGTTTTAATGTTTTATGTATTTAAGCATCTTTTGAAGAATAAAGAATCCATCGAAAGTTACATTCAACGACATAGGTATAACAAACTCTGTATATTTCGGAGTATGGTTATTATTTTCGAAATTTAAACTTTAATATCCCGTTAGTATTTCATGCACCATTTTGTTATGCGAAAATAAGCGAAGTCAGTTATTTTAAGTAAAAATCCAAAATTATTCAACATGTCAAAGGGAATACGACCAGGAACCGAATAACACAATAAAATTTAGTAGGTGCTATTTGAAAAAACGTAATTTTTTCAATAAATACATTATAATTTTTATTGTAGTAATGTAATGTTTCTTCATTTTACATAATTGACATTAAAACTTGCTTATTTACAAACTTTTTTTTAATAAACTACTTTCGCTCGTAACTGCTTATTTAATTAAAACCAACAATTATATTAATTTATTAAGGTAAAAAAGTAATTAGCCCACCCACTCCAAATACATAACAAATTTATCATACCTAAAGTCATTGATTTTTTATTTGGTTTATTACAA
>NW_020439626.1:9067-9611 GCF_000699045.2 Agrilus planipennis
TAACTGCTCGTAACTGCTTTTGAACTGCTGATAACTTTTTTCTTCATTTCAGAATATAATAATCAAATCCTTTCCTATAACGCCCATCGTTTATTTTGTTATCTTTAAATATTGATAAAAAACCAAATGGATGCTGCCAGCAAAGAGAGCAAGCATTCCTGAATTCATTAAAAGTCATATCTACTCCTACATGATCATTATAAATGTGTTTTAAATTCAATTCGTGTTGTTTGAATAAAATTAACGAATTTGCATTGTCTCTTATCAAGTGTTTGGGGATTTTTGCGTAGGTTTGACAGAGATAAAAACAGTCTATGCGATTATGACGTCCCATGCTAAAATATTCACGAATTACGTCTTGTTTACCAGTCTGAATCAATAATAACCTATTTCATTTATCGGCTTCAGTAATTTTTCTAAATAAACATATTTAGGTTGATAGAGTGACTTTGAATAAACGTAAACATTTTCAAATTTTAAACCATTTGGATGTTCAATTAAACTAACCATTACATTAGTTTTTCCACAGTTTGAAGGTCCAATA
>NW_020439627.1:0-9619 GCF_000699045.2 Agrilus planipennis
TATCCGAAAGTTCTTTTGAACGGGAAGTATAAGATAACGGGTGTTAGAGATTTAACAACAGGATATGACAGTGATCAAGCTGATAAGAAAGCCATTTTGCCTGTTTCCAAGAGTAGTCAAATGATAACGTTTTCCTTTGAAAATGGCTTTGTGGCGACTTTAAGAACGAGTGGGACTGAACCAAAAATAAAATACTACACCGAGTTATGTGCCTCACCAACAGAAAAGTATGTACATCGTTTAAACTAAGTATTTAATACATTTCCACCCTGTATATTAATTGCAAATTTTTTCATTTGTTTCAGAGACAGAACAAAACTTCACGAAATCTTAAAGGAAATGGTAGAAGGCATTCTGGCAGAGTTTTTACAACCTGAAGTACATGGACTGATACCACGAGAAAATTGAGTAATTTTTTGTATTATCTACCTATACATTCCAAATGCTCAATCGATTAGTTATTTATGCCTTTGTAATACGTAAATAGGTTTAATGAAAAAAAGAATTAATAAATAGTTAAGTAGCATCGACGCACGCATTTTTATTCACGAAACAATTGAAACTAACTTTGATTTGTTTTAAACAATTTAATCCGTCTATCTTCATCCCAAAAGATAGGTGATAGGTTTTGGATAAAGATGGAATCAGTGCGGCTTTGGTAATGGCAACACTGGTTTCTTACCTTTATTCCAATGGGAAAACTTTAGCTCAAAAATTAGACGAAATCTACGATACCTACGGGTACCATGTGTCCCACAATTCCTATTTTATTTGCCACGAAGCGGATAAAATAAAAAGAATTTTTGACCGGCTGAGGAACTTTGATGGACCAGGCACGGTAAGAAATAATATTTTTTTACTATTACAATTTTGTTCTGCTATTTACAGTTTTATGAATTATAACTGCAATAAATAGAAAATGCTTTTGTTTGGCAATTTTTGATAGTGAAAAGTCCGACATAAAATTCGTACTAATCCTAAGATTAATTTGCCAATTCTTCTTTTGCCGAAGGTCGGCAAATGGTAAATCAAACACTAACATTTAAAATTACTGACGATTAAACGGATTATTAAATTATTGTTCCTAATTTTCTACATTTTCAAATCATTTTTCTATTTTTTGGTTGATGAAATTCATCCTGTTATACGATTTTGTTTGGGAATTTTCTTTCGATTAAGTAACAAGGGACATTGGTTTATTTACTTTAGGATATTTTTATAAATATTGCTCCCTTTTTTAAGTAAAGATCCCTGATAATTCCCTGGAAAACATCGAAATCTCTATCAGATTCATCCTTTTTATAATTTTGGTCAACAGTGTTAACCCTAGATCCTGTTTGCACTAACAAATTCGTACAAGGACTTAAATCCTTTAATCTTTTTATCAATCTCTAGTAGTTAATTGTATGTGGAAAACGATTGGAAAATTATAACTATTGGTTTTTTGTCTGATTAGATTTTCTTAAAAGTAACTTAATATAGGTTGAGCTTTTCTATGATTTTGTCCAAATGCAAGAAGAATCAAATTTGTCATTGTGTACCTCAATCTTCTAAAACTATCACATTAATGCCGAAAATGAGACGTTTATGGATATATGCAAACATCATCAATAATTACAAAAAATTTATTGAGAATTTTGGTGGAGGCGCCAGGACAATTTAAAACAAAAGTTGTAATTGAGCTATAGTTTAGGTTTTGTTGAAGTAAATCGATGAATTTTCATCTTTAAATTATATTTTCTCCATGTAGGTGCAACTATGGATGCTAATTTATATATTTTTTAAACGTTAAACTATAATTTGTAATATAATATATAGATAACCCAACATACACCAACTTGAATGCATTATTATTTACNACACGGACTAGAAACAAACAATTTTTAAAATCAGGGTGTCAATCACACCACTTCCTAGATACTTAAAATCAGCCACTTCTTCTAATCTTTCGTCTCCTATCTTTATAATCACTCTTCCCTTGCATACCAGTATTCTTGTTTTACTTTTATTTATTTTCATAAAATTATGTTTATGAAGATTTAATTGCAAATTTTTGCATGATTAATGTTCTCTCTCTCTCTTTACTATTACATGTGTTAAAGAATCACCCTTTACATTTCAGATGTCTTAAAAACATCGAAAAGAATACAAAAATCCGTGGCACCCATTGATAGAATGAAATATTTTAGTACGTTTAGTATCTACGATATTTTTGAAAAGAAAAAATGAAAAGTACGAGGACTTAGTTCTCGTTTTAACTTCTAAACGTGGCGTAGGTACATACATCGATAACCTCGATCTTCTTGAATACCGGAACCGTAGACAGGAAGTGGCGTGCTTAGGTAAGGATCACGCACGTCCTGTAAACTGGCTACTATTGGTCACTTTTACCCTTAACTGCAGGGGTAAATCGCGATTTTTTCAACCTCGTTCTTGTAAGAATATTTACCAACATACTTATAAATGATTTTGAACTTTGGCTTATGTGTTTTTTTAAAGAAATTTATTCACTTCATTACATATTTAAACAATTGATAACACATGAGTAGATAAATATTTAATTAATAAAACAAATAAAATCAACCAAGAAAATCAAGTAGATTAAAATAACAATTTTTTGATTCGGTAAAAAAATAAATAAGAAAACCACCTATATACGACTATATTTTTTAATAGAAAAATAGAAAATTAACTAATAAATCAATCTCTAACAATTTATTAATTAACAAGCCGCTGCAAATTGTTCCTGTAATTTGAATTTCTGAACTTTACCGGATCCTGTCTTTGGAAAATCGTCTACAATTTTGACCTTCTTTGGGATTTTATAATGAGAAATTTTTCCCTTGCAAAACTGTGCGATATCTAGCTCAGAAACAACGGTACCATTTTTCATTCTTAAACATGCAACAACTTCTTCACCTAGCCTTTCGTCGGGAACCCCAACCACCTGAAATAAAAGGATTAAATTAAATCACCCCCATCAACACTGCGTTTTAATTGTAACGTAACGTAATCATTACTATGATTTACGTACATAGCATTCCACAATGTCGGGATGAGCAGTCAGAAAATCTTCGATTTCTTTGGGGAATATTTTTTCCCCACCCCTTATAATTACATCCTTTTTTCTACTGACAATTTTACCATAGCCGCTCTCTTCAAGAATGAATACGTCACTGAAAGGGTAATAAACCAATAACACTAATCAATAATGTTGGTGATGCCTAATTTATATGATAAGATAGTTTATCAAAGCTTTTATAGACTAATACGTTAAAAGAATTCAGGAAAGTAAAAGGGATGTGTAAATCGAAAGGGATAAGGTAGAAAACTAGAGATGGAGTAGAAAATTGGGCAAATAGAGAAAAAGAATAAAGGCCTGACGCAAAATCTGCTGAAAATGGTGATTGATATGTTGAAGATGAAGACGGAAGTGCAAGAAGACATTAAAGAAGAAATAAGTGCGTTAATGAACAACGATTGAGCGGATGTAGTGGTAAATTGCCAATGAGCGGAGCTAGAGAAAGGGAACCAAACACTTTTAATTGTTTAATTGTTTGAAGAAGCTGGCTTATGCTCTTTTAACAATATTTTTTCATCAACCTATGCCTGCGAGTCATTTCTTTCAGAGATGAATAACATTAAAAACTCGATAAGAAATCGTTTGACAGATAACTCCAGTTCAGCATGCATTCTGCTAAAAGTAACATCTTACAACCGTAACATAAGTTATTTGTCATCTAATCTGCAACAACGAAAGTAACACTAATTTTACTTTAATTTAAATTACACGTATAATTTAAACATTGCAAAACGTTCCTATTTTTTTGTAGTAAATAAAAAAGTTTAAGTTGATATTATTTATTATTATTATTTTCCCAATAATCACAGAGACAGAATTATTTGATGGCACGTCTATGACCTGATTAAACTTTTCTTTATAAAAATGGCACGTCGATACGTAAAGGTTCTAGAACATCCTTAAGTGATGGCCGTACTAAATATTGTATGGAAAAGAATCTGAATTCCAGAATTAAGATGCAATAGAAGCAGGGGAAAAAAATTGTGAGTGTGTTGGGGGAAGGTTAGTGGGACAAAGGAACAGGGGTCTTTTCATGAGGAAAAGAAAATGGTGACAACAAGTGTAATAGCGTCAAAATCAGAATACAAATATATTATGATATTGGATATTTTTAATTAATTATTGGCTACTTACCCCGTTTTTAACCATCTGTCAGGTCCCATCATCTCTTTCGTTTTTTCCTCGTCTCCCCAGTATCCCAACATGCAAGAATAACCCCTGACGCACAGTTCTCCAGGAGTCCCACACGGCACTATCTTCCCAGTATCATCGATCACTTTTACTTCCAAATGATCACCAACACATCCGACCGTTGTCAGCACGGTTTCTTTATCGTCATTTACTAACGATTGAAACGCTACAGCGGTCAATTCCGTTAAACCGTACACGGACTAGAAACAAACAATTTTTAAAATCAGGGTGTCAATCACACCCGTGGGTGCTAGTACTTGTTGTTTTTGGACATTTAGAACGTTTCTCATTTCTTCGAATAAACGGGGAGAGCATGGAGCCCCTCCAGTTATTGCGAGATCTAAACTGATGTTTTCCTGTCTCTCTTCCTGGGCTCTGACCAAATCAATGTACATAGTTGGGGTTCCTGTTATCACAGAGCATCTACAACAGCATCCAAATTTGCCCACGATTGCTCTATACACTAATAAAAATGAATTTTCATCATATTTTCACTCACTTTTCGTTTTTAATGGCGTCCAAAACAGCATGGGGCTTAAAAGTGGGCGACGGGACAACCAAGGTGGCTCCAGCATGTAGCGCTGTTGGCAGAGAAACAACCGTCCCCAAGGCATGAAAGAACGGGGCTTGTATACAAATGCGATGGTGTTTATTTAAAATGTTCGCCCTAAGAGCTATCTGCAGAGAATTATTTACCATGGTAAAGTGATTTACCAAAGCTGCCTTTGGAAACCCCGTGGTGCCCTATAATTTTATTTTATTCGTCGTTAAAATATATATATATATTACAGGCCAGACAAGTTTTCCTTTGGCCAAAACTAGTTTATCCAGTAAAACTGGTTGTTCCTGAATCAGATACCAGCTAATTTTTTGTGTGGATAAACTGGTTTTGCCTGGACGAAGTCTACCAAAATTTTTAATAAACTTACTGAAGTGAATTGTATATTAAATCCTTCATCTGGATCTATAAGATGCTGATTATTTTTTATTGCGTTTACAGATTGTTTGCTGGGCCTGTTTACGAACTCGTTATAATTAAAAGCGCCCCTGGAAGATTCAAAAAATCATTAAGTATGTGCCAGAAATAGGGCCTACAAGATTAATTATTAGAAATAGTATTGTTTGTCGAGAATAATAACATTTAGAACGAGTTTTTGTGTTTCATAATTAGTTCCCTATTCATTATTGTTAAAAACGTCGACGCTTAGTCATCCCTCTATATGGGCTCATACTTCAAGTTGAAAAAGCAAGTTAGTAAGTTATAAGTTTTAAAACAGGAAAACCACCAACCACCATGAGACACCCATGGGTCAACAGACGTGAGAGGGTATGTTTTTTTATATATATGTATTCTCAACCTTTCTTAGATAGATTTCTTTAGATATTTGTATTTAATAAATGTTTACTTTCGTTCTTCGCTTCCTGTGACGATAACTGATTTTAAAGAGGGTAGTTTTGGATCGTTTATTTTCCCTGGTTCTGACGACCGTATGCTGGGTGCTATGTCCGTTAAAAAGTCGTAGTAATCTTTGTATTTGTCTTTGTCCTGGCTTATTAATGTCTTTATTCCAACTTTGTTAATACAGTATTCTAACTCTGGAGGCTGATACGCTGGATTTATAGTAACCTGTAGATGAATATAAATTAATATCATAAGAAATTCTTTGAGAACTTAGGAAGGATAATTTGGAGGCTCTTTCTCTGATAAGGATTTCCGGGTGTCCTTTTTGAATTCCCAAAAATGTATAGGTACGTATTTCTTATCACAAGATTAAGTTGATGCCAAATGTGTTTGAAACAACTCATGGTTGTACAATTTTCAGTCAATTAAATGATGAACTACTTACTAGAATGACTCCAGCTCTAGCACAAGCAAACATGGTTATGTACCATTCTAGAATGTTCGTGGCCCATATTCCAACTCTGTCTCCTCTTTCTAAACCTACATCCTTCAAAGCTGCCGCTAATTTATCGCATTCGTTTAGGACCTCCTTGTAAGTCAACGTTCTGTTTTGGTGTATGACTTTGATAGCTTCCCTGTCTTCATATTTTCCCACTGCTTTCTCAAGCAACGTTCCCAATGTTACTGGAATCAGTGGCTCTTTACCTACCTGATGATAGTAACTCAATTTCCGGTGTAACTTCCTCTTAAAACTAAAGAAACAGAGTGCACCATGTTTGAAGAAACAAATACACCATTGTATAGATATACCTACACTAGTCTAGTCGATTTCAATGAAAGTTTGCATGTTTTTGATAACTGTGGCAGAAGAGTGGTCATATTTTAACGATTACTATGAGAGCACGATGTCTACAATGGTTCGGAGTGATAAAAGTGGAATTATTTAAATAGTTATCAATAACCTTGAAAATTATAACCATTACACCAGTTTGTGCATTTCTTGATAAACTTTTATTGCTTCGATTGTCTAATAAATGTAAATAAGTAAAGAGAAACAAAAACGTTTCTACAGATGCATAGATATCGCTTGTTTTTTTTTTTTGGAATATTTCGTTCTTTAACTGATTTTTTGGTATCCACAATTTAATTTTGTCGGATTAAAATTTAACTTTGAAGCATTCGGTTTTCTTCTTAAAAGTAACCAGCAACAGTGCTTCAAGATAATTTTATTTTCCTATAATAGGACTTTTAGACCATCAATTTCAGGCTAAAACTTCTGATCTATGTTCTTTCACTCTCCTTGAAACTTCCGTTTCCTTTGGCCGATGTAAGTGCCTTTAGAGTTATTCGCGATTGTCCTTTTTAACCCTTTTTAAGTACGATTTTATTCAGTTCATTCCCGAAAAAGTTAATTGCATACATTAATATCTAACTTTTTGGGAATTATTGATGCGAGGCGTAACAACAAACGGTCTTTTTGTTAATTTAAAATTTGTAACATATTTTGTATAATTAAATTCCATTCCAATAAACGGAATATTAAATCTGATTAACATATTAACTATTACGAAGAAATAATGTTCGTATGGATTTCCATTGGGTCATTGTTTCCGAATAAATTAACGGAATAGAGTAGTGAATCAAGGCAGCCCCTTCTACAATCGTTGGAAGGGTAGTACCGCCCCTTGTATTGGCGAAAGCTCCCAGATATTGCCAAGATTCGGGACGGCGGGCAACTTTTTCTAACTTTATCCAGCACACGAAACATGCAAGCCATGTTGCAAAATCAGAGAGCAACACTTTTAACTGTTTTAACGAGAACCATTAGAAAATAACGGGTATTGGTAATAATAAAAAATAATGTCGCAACCCAGCGGTAAAAAGGGGGGTTCTAAAGGACCTCCGAAAGATAAAAATTCCGGGGATGACGCGAAAAAAGAGGAAAAAGACAAAGCACCTCCCCAAGATAAAGACGATCAGGTGTCAACTAATAACAATAACGGCGTTAACAATAATGGAGAGGCGGAAGAAGGTGCTGCACAAAAACCGCAAAGTGCTGGAGCCGTTGTAAGGGATGCTGGACAAAAGGTGTTAAGTTTGTGCCAAAAGAGTGAGTGGTCTCCGGTGGACCAAGTGTTGAAATCCATCGAGAAAAGTATCGCAAGTGCAGGAGAAGATGCCAACACTGCACCTCTTGCTGGTATTGCCGATCCTGTAAGTAATTACCTTTGGGAACACATTTAGACATTGCTGGGTCCAGCAAAGAAGTCCCATCGTTATTCCCAAGTAAAGAGAAAAGAACTAAATTCTTTGTGTATTGCACACTGTAACTGTTTCGCCAAACATTGACTTCATCAGGTGATGATTTAGCAAAAACTTAATGGTCATCATGGTCTCTACATTATGTTTGTAGATTTAACGCTAAATCTTGTTAATATATCTATTAATCTCTAAGCTTTCTGCATAAGTGATATCCAATTTTTATTGATAGGTATAACTCGATAAATGTTCATTAACCCGAATTTTCAACGATCTACTCGTTCGACCTACACATTCCTTATAACAATCTAAACAACTTAAACTAAAAACTGGTGAATATAATTGTTCAGAAGTTTTCATTTATTATACCTAGACAGTTACTTATTCTACTAGAAACGCTACTATTAAAGTAATATGTAAACAATAATAGCATTATGTCAATTTAATATAGATAACAATTGATTTCAGCATATATCAGCTTCAACAAATAAAAGGAAAAGAATTTGCCAGTTTTGCGCTAACATATTTTAATTTGTAAACCTACCAAAGACTATAGTTGAATAAAGATTTTGGACAGAATAGTTCACTTAGACCATCACGGCCCTATAGCCCGAATCTTTATTCTACCATGGATTCCGGGTCTGTTTCAGGGTGGTTCTAACACTGGAAGAATCACCCTAATTTCAGGTCAAAAAAGTGTTGCTGACTGAAGTTACAACAATTTTTGTCTATAGAATATTGTACACTCTTAAGTTTAACCACCTAACATAATAATAACAACAAGAATAACCCCCGATCCCTCAGTTAATATAAATAGTTTTAAATCAGACACGTCTGTAGATTCATCACCCGATGGTGAAATGTGTGAATACAATATATTTGTCTTAAAATTTTTATATTTTATTTTCGTGAATAATAAATTCATCTTTGAAACATTTGAGAGCTTTTGANTTTTATATTTTATTTTCGTGAATAATAAATTCATCTTTGAAACATTTGAGAGCTTTTGATTTTGCAATTGCTATTACCATAATGTTTTCAAATATAATTGCGAAGTGAGTTTAAATCTGGAGCTTCTTCTACAGAAATATTGTCATTTATAATCGAACGTGATTGTCAAATGACACGAAACATGCACAGGGGAATGATCGAAACGTTCTATAAAACTAATATATTTTATCGAGCAAACAATTGCAAAGACGTATTTGTTTCCAGGCGACTGGGATGACACCTTTGATGTATGCAGTCAAAGACAACAAAACATCTCTTATAGAGAGACTCATAGAACTGGGAGCAGACGTTACAGCAAGGAATAATGTAAGTTATGAAGCACAGCTTAAACGCAATGTTACAAAAAGCCCATCATCATTCATCAACGGCGTTAGTTCCCATTCTTAGTGTCCAAAATCTTTAAATGAGGAAGGCATCAACTCGCATCATCATCATAAGGTTGTCAGTCTTAAGACTGGTTGGACACGCACCTTCACTCTTTCCTATCCATAGCTAATTTTCGCATTTCCCTAAAACTAGAACAACCCACATCCTTAACTATTTGCGAACAGTAATCTTATCTTGGTCTACCTCTACTCCTCTTAACTCCTATTTCTGCCTCTAATACGTCTCTGACTAGACCTTCATGCCTGAGAATGTGTCCTACCAACTGATCTCGCCTATTCCTTATTGAC
>NW_020439628.1:0-1189 GCF_000699045.2 Agrilus planipennis
ATCTCCAAAGAATATGTATATTTTTCCTCCTTTTTTCTTAATTTTTTCCTCTATTGCGTTTTTATTATGTATACTACATCCTTTTCCTTTTATATATCGTGTTAGTGTTTCATTTTTACCTTTTTCTAACTTGCATATGTATATATCACGAAAGCTAGCCTTTCTTTAATAACATTAATCGCATCTTCGACAAATAAGTTAAAGTTTAACGCTGACATCCTTGTATAATGCTCGATCCCCACATTCGGTATGTCCACACCTTCGGGGTGTATGAGCGGTTTAGCCGCTTTATGCAGAAATAAAATTCCGAATTACAGCTATTAAGTAAGTCTTCATTAATTTGTCTGCAATGTATGATATGTTTGGGCAACAACGAATAACCATCAGACTAAACAATAGCATTGCAGGGAATCTTTTAACTTTATTGTTAATGAGAGTTGCTAATGGTAAAGAGGTTGTCCAAATTTAAAACGTGGGTCAAGAGGTCGAAATTGTTCAATACAAACCAAAACATAGATTTAGATAATTATTTTATGATTGCTGATGACTGATGAGAACTACCAGTTTTATTGGAAATCACAATCACCAAGAACTTAATGTTCTTTACTTAATTATTTCCAACGCTAGAGCATTAATAATATATTTTAATTAATATAATGTAGACATTGTCTGCATATATTCATGAGTAAATTATGCTCGTACTCGTATAGGATATACATACCTACAAATACATGTAATGCGTAAAATAATTTCTCATGTTCAGTACGAGATAACCAAGTTAACCAACCATCTGATCCGTGACATTTGGCAGTTCAGTTGACAAACAAATAAATACCGCCCATATTTTAATAAAATATGTAATAATGTTTTGTGAACGTTGTCTAGTTTAGAAATAGCTCGATTTTTTTTAATTTGCTGTTTAAAAGTTCTGTTACCTACGTGTTTATAAAAAAATTGTTTTTGTTAAATGAGTCTTTTTCGTAAATAATATGCAAATAGGTTTTCAGATCAAATATCCAAAAAAGGAAAGACGTATAATAATTGTCTAATATTTAAAAATAGCCTTGACTTCTTTCTATTTACACCAGGCAATACTTTTATGGGCGAAGAGAATTTCGGTTCGTTTCTGTGAATTTATTTATTTGTTACTGTGGGTGTACTGAAAATTATTGACAACTGCTTACAAACT
>NW_020439628.1:2154-9609 GCF_000699045.2 Agrilus planipennis
ACACTAAAGTGAGAGAAATGTTGCGGCATCTTTAACGTATTACGGTAGCAAATTTCTTAATACTCTACGAAATTGATATTTTTAAAAGAGCAGAGTAAAAATTCTTACACAAAAGAAATTTGTTTGATGTGAAGGTAATCGTTCGATCCTTAAGTTATCAGAAAAAATTTCTAGTATTTTCCAAATATGTATTATACATATGACTGCCTATATTAATTTTTTTCACCCAAGAATATCTTATTTCAATATTACAAATCCCCCGTCAATACACAACCAAAATGATAAAATACGTAACTAATTGTTTACATGTATTATTTTAGCTGTGAAACAATTTCATTTAAATGTCGCAAGTTATGATACACCTTTTTCAATATCCAAAAATATGCAGGTCGTTCCATTAAAAAATGTATATACATATATTTCGACCACGCCACTGTGTACTATAACAAGTAAGTAGGAGTACATTTGAAATCACCATAAAAGAGGTTACATAAAGCATTAATTGAATTTTCGAAATATCATTTATTCTAAAGATAAAGGGAGTATCAAATTCACCCTGTACAATGTACGTTTTTTTAGTGTCATCAATGTATCGGCATTATAAATAAATACTTATAAAGTAGATTCGTAATACAAACTTGCTGATCGTCGTTTATCTGTTTCTATTTGAAGACTTATAAGGCAAGGTTAAATATATTAGTATTAATTGTTCTAGCCTAATCAATCTCTTCGACACGAGCAAAGTTGCTTTCAATCCCCTTGAATTTCCATTCGTAGGACGATGATGATTAAAATTAGTGTCTCTTACTTTTACGTTTTAAAATCTTACTATTCATAAAAAATGTACTCTCAATTTCTCGTAACTTAATAAATTATATATTTTTTTTTCAGTTTATAAAGTTGAATTGAATAGGTTTGAGTTCGTCCGCGTAAACAATGTTATAAATACAATTGATCGTTTGTGTCTTAATAACGAATAAGTATCACCATATCAGCTTAAAAAATTTATATATAAATTAAAATCCTACAAATTCATGTATGTATTTATCTATTGTCTACGTATAATTAATTTCTCCAAAATGACTTTAATAATTTTGACGAAATTCATGTCTTGGGCTAAAAATTCATTTTAATAAGGTCCTCTTTAAGTAAAAAATCGGAAAACCCATTTTTGTGTAGTTTTAATGTGAAGATCGCTCAACTTGATAGCCTACATTTTAATAATAGCTCACAGAGTAAGGTTTTTGATAGGCAATTTGATTTAAAATAGCTCCATGTTTTTTAATAGTCATTTTGTTGCACTTTAAACCATCATCATCATAAGGTCATCAGTCCTAAGACTGACTGGACACGTACCTCCACTGTTTCCTATCCCGAGCTAATCTTCGCATTTCCCTAAAACTAGAACGACCCACATCCTTAACTATTTGCGAACAGTAATCTAACCTAGGTTTAGCTCCTAACTCTTGTTTCTGCCTCTAATATGTCTCTGATTAGACCTTCATGTCTGAAAAGGTGTCCTACCAACCTATCTCGTCTATTTTATATTGACTTCCATAGGGTCCTCTGTTTTCCTATTCTTTCTAATACCTCTTCATTACCCACATTATCCTCATCATTCGCTTATAACACCACATTTTGAAAGCTTCTAAACTTTTCTTTTTCGCCGCGCCAACTGTCCATGTTTTGCACTCGTACAATGCCGCACTCCAAACATACACCTTTAACAACCTTTTTTGAATTTCTAAATTAAGCATAGAAGTGACTTCATTTTATTAAAGGCGACACGACCCTGCGCTATCCTTTGTTTTATATCTCTACTACTCCTTTCGTCCTGACTTATCTGACTTCCTAGATATCTAAAATCAGCCACTTCTTTTAATTTTTCGTCTCCTATCTTTATATTCGCTCTTTCCTTACTTTTTCTTCCCTTGCATACTAGTATTTTAGTTTAAGTCCTCCTTGCTAGATGCTAATACTCTATATCGTCTGCAAATCTAAGCATACTAATCTTTTGCCGCTGTATATCTATCCCTACAGTTGTACTGTCTTTAATGATGTTGATCGCGTCTTCGATGTATAGATTAAAGAGTAGCGGTGACAGTGTGCATCCCTGTCTGACTCTCTTCCTAATACGTTGCAGCCCTAACTCTATAACTACCTTTTTACAAACTAAGTATCACTTTAAATCGAAAAAATAAATTATTTGATAGCGATTCTTTCTAAAATATGCAACCCAGCATACATTGCACATACTAATTCCCCCATTAATATATTGTGACACTGAGCTTGCAAGAGAATATCAAATCTAGTATGGGTAGATAATGCAATAAATAGAAGATATTTTGTTATTATACGAATTAGGCATATATATAAATAAATAATAATTCTGTCATGAACGTTAAAAACTGAAGGAAAGGTGTATGAGGTCCTTGCTTGGACTGGTGCACTTTGCAACTTTTTCTGGTTGGTTAGCCTAGCATAGTGCCTTTTGTTTTCAAGGAGGCAGAGGTCGAAAACTTCTTACAAGTAGTATGACTAAAATTACAATAAAAATAACGATGCACAATTAGTTCCGATAATGCATTGTGTAATATTTGTATGGCAAGTGTGTATTTTCTTTCGATACTTCGTAAAAGTTTAACTAGTAACAATTAACATTTCTTTCCATCGTTTTAGTTTGCCTTTTAGGCAATAGGGTTTGTTTAATTCACTAATGTTTTAAATCTTATGGTTATGTAAGGTTGTTGTACATATGTATAAGGTTTACAATAGTTGATTTGATCTACATTGGCGAAATAAGACTGATAAAGAGAAGGAATGTTTTGCCGAAAGCTTACATAAGTCAGATAATTTTAAGGTGTCCGATAGATACACACAAATGTGATGGTATTGCAGACATTTTTATAGAACTTATCAAGAGGAATAGTTTTTCCGTCCATTCATAAGTTTATTAATTTTATTTTTGTTGTCGAATCAACGGACATAGGTTTCTGTCCCTTTAGAAATGTTTACATAATACTTGGTAAAAACGGAAATAAAACAAAAGAAATCACTGTACATTATATCTGATCTTTCTTTCGGAATACTTGAAAGGTAGCATCTGAAAGAACTGTAGAAGTGCATCTCGTGATAGCGCAACAATGTAGAGAAGAAAAAAAAAAACAAAAACTGCACAAAATGTACCCCAGATAACGAGACGTTAGTGATTGAGAACACTCCCCAGGTTGGCGGTCACTTTATCGTAAGCGTCAGGTGATGAAATACATGCACATACTCGTTATCTTCGCAGCAGCTGGTACGTAGACAAGCCAATTACACGTAATGGCTATTAATATAGTCTGCGCTTCGTAATTGCCATTCGATTGGCAAAGTTATTGCTATTACCATAAAATACAAAATAAGTTTATTTTGAAAATATCAAGCACAAACAATGCATTCGCACGCAGAATACGCAGGTATGGTGGTGACATATATGGGCGATGCAGTGAGAAAGCACTGGCGGTATCATACAGGAAGGTCAGCAAAGACGGCAGGTCGAAATCGTTTTGCGATTTGTATAAAACAATCCTTGTTTGAGTATCCGAGGCAAACAGGGATTCCGCGTGATACGGTGTGGAGGATTTGAAGCGAGAATTCCCTGTATCTGCACTATCACCGAAATACGTCATACCAGCCAGGATGTACTCGGAGCAATTTTCAAGTTTAAATTACTTTTTAAACATATTAAAAAGTTTTACGCTCATAATTAATAAAGATTGAAACTAAATATTTTTTTGTTTCGAAGTTGAAATCAAGGCATATTCAAAGTTTTTGGTTAAATTCCAAATTTTCTTTCACACCGTATACTGTTTTTTTAGTATAGACAGCATTTATTTACCTCATGATATGTTGCAAAACCTAATTAATCACGAATTTCTAATTTTATGTACTAATGTCTCCGATTGTACCTCCCAAACATCCTTAAGTGTGAATATTTATCTTTGAGCATAGGTAGGTACCTACCTCATTTTTCAAAATCCATGAAGCCGTTATCCGAGGTAATAAGTAAAAAATCAGACATATTTACACGGATACGCGTGAAAAACATCACCCTGTATTTGCATTGCGCAGTCGCGTAAAAATTCATACTTCAAATGGTTCTGTGGCTTATTGGCACGAAGGAAAAATTAATAATTGATAATAAGTAGCGAAAAAATAAGGTAGATGCGTTTGAGATATGGGGGTTATAGGATGATGAAAATAGTGCAGATAGGAAGGGTTAGAAATCAGTAGGTATTAGGAAAAATAAAACAGAAGGCACCATACGGAAAAGTAGAGGTAAGATGGCAGGGCACCTTGTGAGACATGAAGGACTAGTTAGAAACATATTAGAAGCAAAAAGAAGAACAAGGATGAGCCGAGGAAGCAGAAAAATATTATATCTATGTATACATATTATATGTATATTAGATTATACTGTATTATATNCAAATTTCTTAGTATAGTTCTTATTTAAAGAAGATATACTTAAAAAAAGTTCTACAGTTTTGCCAGATGCAAATTGCTATCCTAAAAGGACCATTAAATTTTCCAAAGTTTCAAATTTGTCAGTTTCAACTCGCGATCAGAAAAAAGATGGCTATTACAATTAATTTGACCTTTTTTAAGCGAATGCCTACCAGACGTTTACAAACAGGCTGTTATTATTTTCAATCGTCTTCATTTTAATTTTTTTTATTCCAAAATAGGTAAAATTAATTATTATTTTCGTTTCAAAATAATCTAGGTATTAATGTGTAGTTTATTATATTCGTTAGATGTTATTGTGTCGAAACATAACTTTATGATATAATATTTTTAATATATGTATTGATCAAGTGAGAAGGTCCATAAAAGTTCTATATAATCAAAAAGTGCGTTTGTGTCGTCACCGCCTATAATTTTATGTAACATGTCGTGGGCCGCATCAAAAAATTCCACCTTAATACGTCCCTGACAGTATTCCCACATAACAATTACGCTGCTACAATAATATGTGGCACTGTTTGTCGATACAACAGTGCACTCGTAACTTCACCTGGTGTAACACCTGTGTGTATCCGCTAGCGAACTCGCGCCGCGCACTTGTGTGTTTTAAAGTTATAAAACGTATGATAACTAGTGACGCAAGTGTCTTCAGTGCTGGAGTTCTAGTAATTTATAGTTATTAGCCGTATAAAACGCTGATTGTCCTTTATAAAAGTTATTTACGAACGATAAAAATAATAACAAAAAAGTCTACTTAACATTTATGAACATTAACAAACTAACAAATTACGAATATCATGTCAATGTACCGTTTTGTAAAGGACAAAAAAACGGCTGGTTCGAAACGATTGTTTATGGAGGGAACCACACCACCTGCAATAGGTCCTCCGATTGTTACAAATTTATACGATCCTAACGAAGTTGATAATTTGCAAGCTATTCATACGCAAAAACGTCTATCAACTGAAGTGTTGGGCAGTTCAATAGAATCGTTAAAAACTACCCGAGATCATGAGGACGGTTCCCGTAGAATTACAACTAGAATTGTCAAAAAAATAACAACGCTCACTAGAGGAGAGGAGAAAGCTTCTCCTGAAAATGTGAGCGAACAAGCGCACAGTAGAAGTTTGCTGTACACACAGGAAGTTGCCAATGGTTTAAAAGCCATTGAACCAAAAAGAGCTAAGGTTAGGAAATACTTATTTAAAACTAATTTCCGGATATCTATCTGCTTGCCCCTTAAAAGCAAAGGTATACCTACTAACACAAAGCATGATATAAATTATTTTACATCAATCCAAACAAAAATTATTTGGTGCAGAATTATAAAAGTTCTACATGTCTAAAAAGTAATTTTTTAATTTTTTTTCTGATAGATTTAGATTTTAATTGCTTTTCTACATACAATCGATTTCATCTAAGTCAAAATTTTCTTTAGTAAATCAAATTACTACAATAGCAACAGCCTCTAGCGAATTGTTTTCCAATTTTAGGACACACTGGAATATTGTCATCGAACAGTTGATTAAAAACATCAGATGATGTTGTATTCAAACCAGTATTATTTCGGTAATTTGCTATGCTCTAGAGTCATATGAATAACGAATATTTTTTTTAAACAAGAAACAAAAAAGTAAATGTCAAATTTTGTGGTCTTTAGCTCGATTTTCTTTTATGTTGAATAGATGAAGAAGACAAATTATGTTAATTCGAATTATAATTAATAGGTAGCTATTAAGCGAAAAGACTCATAAAGGTTCCCGCATGCTAGCGATTTTTTAACGATTAGTAGGACGACTATTTGGTCAGTTACTTATGATTTAGATGTGGTGTAAAATGAGGCCTAGCTTAGTGATGACGCATATTTTATCACAGCGAATTATTTTGTCAACCAATATTTCAAGTTTATTTCAGTAATAGCAAAGATGACAAACACTATATATGCATCGATTTTACTCTTTTCACGAAATTAATAAAGAAAAGACCGTTGATTCATTTTGGGTGTAGTTTGTAGCATTATAAGTAATGTTACTCCCAAGTTTTTAAAAGTATACATATAGTACTTCTAATATATTCATTCGCAAATAGTTAAGGATGTAGGTTGTTCTAGTTTTAGGGAAATGCGAAGTTTAGCTCAGGATAGGAAAGAGTTGAGGTACGTGTCCAACCAGTCTTAGGACTGACGAGCCTACGATGATGAGATAAATCGAGTGGCGGATATATGAACCCAAAGTCCAAACCCCTGTGTTTACAAACTTGAAATTTTTCACAAAGGTTCCCTATGCTATAATAGTATCATTCTCTATAAAATGAATTCACAAAATGCCAATCCTATAGGTGTGAAACGGGTGTTAAAATTTAATACATTGTAAATTTATAATAAATGTCGTGGGTTAAGTGCTATGGCACTAAGGGCATAGGATGGATTATGGTGGGAATAGTTTCATGTTCTATGCACAATACTGACAAAGGTACCGTCCAAAGTATAGCAAATTATGACTAGTTATTAATATAAGTTGTAAGATATAAGATTGCATGTGCGTCATCAGCATAGTGTGTACGAAGCAATCTTACCTGTACTAACTGAAGTTACATCGTTTTCACTGCAGCAAAGTAGAGTGAATGTAAGTCATGGTCAACATGATATGCTTGTGACAAACGTTCCAAGTTATTTATCTATTGTATAATGAGGCAAAAGAGTATGTGCTGTATGTCGATCACTAAAATTGATCTTCACGCAATCTTATAAAAATGCGATAACTAAGGTTTTTTGGAAACTTTTCTAATATAGTTCCTTTACTTAAATACATATGTTTACATTCAGTTTTTTGAAAACTGTTTGTAGTAGTACTGCAGAATTAATAATGATTCGTTTAATGCGGGTTGGTTTCTGATAAAATTTCGAAAATTGTTTAATTTTGAGAATTTAATGGTATGGACTTATTT
>NW_020439629.1:0-1023 GCF_000699045.2 Agrilus planipennis
CAAACAGATTTCGTCGGTCAAAATTAATTTTCTTATATTTATCTCGACGCGTGTAAATTGTGTTGTAGGTACAGTACTAAACTATGACGTCAAAATTCTATCGTACACCTGAAAGCCGCGCCTGTTTTTTTAATTTTGTATACTATGCTACTGATTTTTATCTAGAAATATTTAAGAGACAACTCAACGGTTAAACAGTGTGAAAACAGATCAAAAAGGTGGTCGGTCGGTTGATTAATAGGCTTTCAGTGTCTTTCATTACGTCGAAATTTATTTTATCCATCAAATGGTCAGTCTTAATTCGTATGGAACAGTTCGTGCCACTACGGTGGAACGTTTTTATGGCACTTCGTGGAAAATTTTTGCATGTATCTGCATAAAGTCGCGATGGCAAGTCGTGGCGCCCGACACGACGCCCCTTTCGGTGAACGTTGGCTATCATTTTATTGGGCCACGCAGAACTGCGGAACTTTTCAGATATAAAATCGCAACAATAGTCCGTGGCGCCACTAATGGAATTAGTCTGCTCTCCTGCTTTGCTCTGCAAACATAATACACACATACAGATACAGATTCATCTGTTACGATCGATACTTCCTAGATATGATGCACATAGAGCAGCGGTTCTCAAATGATGTTCCGCGGAACCCCGGTGTTCCCTGGAAGGATTACAGGGGTTCCGCGAGATAGGGCACTATTTGTCCTAATAAAAATATACAAAATTCTGGGAAAAACAACCATTCTATATTTGTGTATTTAACAGTAACAATAGCACATTCTAAAAACATACAAAATTCTGGGAAAACAACCATTCTGTATTTGTAATTTAACAGTAACAATAGTGTAATGTTGTGGGTTTAACAAAGTTAACTTCTTAGACTGATAACGACAAAAACTATTTATTTACACTAATTATTAAAGAACTTAAAAACACTATTAAATTATTACTAAACTTAGGTTATGAATTATTTTATTTATTCTTCAGGATGCCATATTCCAAAACCATTGAGTCCTACTGAGCCC
>NW_020439629.1:3128-9963 GCF_000699045.2 Agrilus planipennis
AGACCAAAATCGCTCCAAAAATTTTTTCATCAATTTCTGGTCATTTTACATAATAGAATTAGACATTAGAAAGTGGAAGAGACGGTTTTTTATGACTTTATATATATAAAAATATTTTGAATGATATTTTTTTCAAAATTGTCCCAATTGTAGTTAATTACCTGCATTGGTGATGTCGTTGTTTGGTTAGATAGATTTATGAAGGATTGGAGTTTATTTAATGCCCCTGCCCACCGGAGGCGAGCTTAAATGTTAAAGTATTTTATTCACCGAAAGCATTAGCTTTATACATTTCCTAATATAATATCGCAATTTTACTCCAGACCAAAATCGCTAAAAAAATTTTTTCATCTATTTCTGATCATTTCTGAGGGTTCAGTGTTTAATAAAACTAATGCTTTCTGTGAATAAAATACTCTAACATGTCAGCCTGCCTCCGGCAAGCAGGGACATTCATTAAACTCCAATCTGTCATAAATTTACCAAACTAAATTATTATTCAAAAAATTTTTTTTTATTTATGAAGTCATAAAAAACTGTCTTCACCACCTTCTAATATCTAATTCTATTATGTAGAATGACCGGAAATCGATGAAAAAATTTTTGGAACGATTTTGGGCTGGGGCCCCAATTCTGGACAATTACCCAAGTATCTTTCGACACCACACCTGTGACACTATACCTACCCCATTTGGGTCACGAGGAGAATATCATAATATCACCAAAGGAGCGCTAGGAGGGGAGTTTGGCCGGCGTTGGTCTAGTACAGAGCCGGGCTAATTTTAACTTCATAGGAGCCGCTATCTGAGGTTAGTTTGGGTCACTGAATAACCTTCAATGAGTACGAGAGAGTAAGCAGTAATGACCCATATTACTTTCTATTTTCCTTCTCCCTACCACTCCCATATCAAGCCCCTTCATCCCTTCTCTCGCAACTTAAATACCTACGAAAATTTTCTAATAATCGTCCCGCAGCTCAGGGGTAGCATGCTGGGCTACGTTCGCAATACTATTGGGTTCAGTTATGGAAGAGGGGACTCACCTACGAAATGGAAGGGATAAGAAAAGGAAAGAATCATCTCACTCGCACTCGCAGGAGCAATGAGGACCTTCTTGGCTATACCTAAGGAGCACTCGGAAGTCAAAAGAACCGAGTTTACCCGGGCTCTGGTCTAGTACAACAGTTGCCGACCATGGACCGGTCCCTGCCTGCGGGCACACTCAAGAGCCGTTGGCAATCAATGTATTGATTATAATTATCGGTTACGCATGTACAAGTATTTGTACGTAACTGTAAAATTCGAATACATTATCACAAATTTCATCGGTAGGAAGTCAACCCCCGATTTTATTGGTTTGTGCAACACTTCCTTGAAAAGTTTTCGTTAATTCTTCAGGTGAAGATATGAAACTTCTTCGTATTGGTGGTATCAGTACGTAATACCTAGACAGATACGTACACCTACAAACTTTTGTGTGGCAGTGGTAATGTTTGCACGATTGCACCGATATCAGACATTCTCTGAAAATCGATTGTAAAGGAGCAAACTAAACCATGACGTTCAATTGCGTGGAAGAAATTTGGCAAGCGCCTTCTGGATATATAGAGTCGGTTGCCGATCAAATTTCAGATCTTACGGGAATCGTTGCACCGTATGATGCGATTAAACGATTAAGGTGCACGTTATAAGCCGCAATAGGTACGTAGTTAATTAGGCCGACGGAATAGGTATATATGAATATCGATTTAATAGGGAACAGAAACGGAAACAATCTCACAAGAATAAATTGCAATTATTATTATTAGAGTCGATAAACATTTCATGCAAATTTGCAGATACTATAGTATATATACATAGAGGTAGTTTGCCAAGCAATATTCAGAATCAGTTTTAATTGTCATTTCTTCCTGAAAACAGTTGCAGAATTGCATTTGTAAAAAATCAAGCTGAGTAAGAGTAAAGGGTTTTATTATTTTTATTTACAATCTATTTTATATATGTACATGGTAAAGCAGAATGAATGTTGTCCGAACTTTTGCTGTATGCCAATCAGCTAGTTTTTGTTGTTTCTTTTAATTAATGTCTACGCTTTTGACTTTAATATTTAAAAGATCAAAACAATAGTTCAGGAGTAAACTTTTTATTATATAATTTACGGTAATCTATACTTACTTAGGATACCTAAACAGGAAACAATTTGGAACAGTATGAGCTGTCTGTTGACTGACTTAATGAATACTAAGTACTGTTACTGCAAAACATACTTTAAAAAACCTTTGGGTGTTTCATTCCCACCAGCCACTAATGCTGGTGGGCTGTCAGTCCCTCTGGACCACGCCGGAAGGTAGGGCGGAAAGGGGAGGGTGGTTCGGGTGAGAGAGATGAGTCGGACGAAATGAAGATAGAAGATGATGAAAAATTATCTGTGGAATATTACTGCCCCAGCATTTGCTTAAGTGATCAAAGGAAACCACAGAACAACTTGGACCAAGGCAGACGGACCCGGAATCGAACCGGCGTCCTCCCGAATGCTAAGCAATGGTCTAAACCTCTAGGCCATGTCGCTCGGTGTTGCTGCAAAAATATTTTAGATATTTAAATAGACTAATAAGAATAATAAAACTAGGAGGCAGGTAGGATGAGTGACGAACTACCATAGATACGAAATGAAAACGGATAACAAGAACTGGTTTAGAAAATTGCAGCCCAAATGGGATTTTGGATCGTGGTATCAGGTAACAGGTAAATGGTTTGGACTAAATTAGCATAGTCCGCAATAAAACTGCTGCATCTACTTTCTTCTTGCAACTTACTAACTAGACTAGAGTGGTTGCTGACAGAACGCCTACTTTTAGTACGCTGCCTAATACGTAGAATAAAATTTCAGATTACAACATCTGAATTAATTGAATAAAATAATGAACACTTAATATAATAAATTTAGACTATATTGGGATCCGTCAAATGGGCATACACCATCTGGTGGCAAAATTTATAACTCGAATGAAGGAAAAATTTACATAGGAACTGTGCACGCAAATTATAAAGTTGTTTATTAAAATAATAAAACACGTTAAAAAAGTAAAAATTTTTTTGATGATGGAGTCGACGAAGTTTTCTTCTAAAGTTAAATCAAATAAAAAGTTAATATGTTCAGTGAAAAGCTGCAATAGCACTTCAGACATAGATCTTCACTCTTNGTCAAATCAGACAAAATTATTGGATCGTCAAACTTCGTTTTCAAACTGATTGTTTCACGACTTGTGTGATGTTTAACCCTCGATAACTTTCAGAATTTAAATGTTATTAAAAAATAAAGTGATCGAATTATATCGCCGACTCATGTTCCACAACAAAAGGAAACTTTGTGGATGAACGGGTGGTTCATGAGTACTATGGGGATTTTCTAATCCTAATCCCCAAATACAACAAATATCCATGTCGACCGAAATTTTCACGTAGTTTACAAAATGTGTTTTTTACTCGACATCCTTTTTGGCAATAAGTTTGGGTAACTCGGATCGTTAACGAATCCATGAATATAAATGGCATACTATTGACATTTCATAAATAAGGCTTACCAAGTGTAAATAATTTATGGTTAAAAAGTTTTGCTACAGTTGGACCATTCAATACATACATACATATGTATTAGGCACATTTATTTGTGACGCATCTTTAATTTTTTAACAGTTGGCAATCTTGCACTCTCCATTTGTTTATTCTAATTGAAATTCCATACATTTCAATTTAATCTTGAAAAATACTATTTTTAGGCAGTGTTACGAAAATGAACCTTTTTCTTTAATTTTTTTAAAAAAGTGAATTTCCATGCATACCTACTTGTCAACGAATATCCATTTCGATGCTACTATATTCTTTAAATTATAAAGTAATTAACACTAATCGTAAATATTTTTAAGGAAATGCATTCGTACTTAGTTTAATTGTTTTTCGTGTACATGAAGCAATTACATATATATTTTAAAAATATACGTAATTCGTATTCATGAAAGAATTCTATTAATGTTATAAACTATTATTATGATTATGATTTACGTGTATGCTGGTATAGATCTAAAAATAACTATTATTCATATTAAATTACTGACACTGAAATAATTCAAAATAATTTTTCCAAATTTTTTTAAATAGTAGCATTTTTCTACGATGAAGGCAGTTTATGCCTAGATACTTTTTTAATGTTTCTTAGCAAGTATTTCTACAACTAAGATATTTCGATTACTAATACATGTGCCCTTACGTATTAATAGCTGGTATATCATGCTTACTTTTAATTTTAATTTATCCATTTCATCAGCTGAAAGTTTTAAAATTGTTATGGCCCTGCTCTAAGTTTTGGGATCAAATATTAGAATATTATAGAAAGTTTCTGAAATATTGTGTATCTAACTACTGCTATGAAGTTTTAAAAGCCTATATCTGATAAAAAAAAACATGAAGTTTTAAAATCTGATAAGAAAAACATTTTAAATCGTAATGAACATTATGGTACCTAAACTTACATATTATGTATCGCATATATTTCTTAACTGTACAAAATATGTAAATATTATTTGCACGTTTCAGGGTTGTAAGGGGTTTATGTTGCGTATTATGAGAATTGCTTTTGCACTTATTAAAATCAAAATGGTACATGGAATAACAAGACTAAAATCAAGATTAAACATATGACCCTGCCAATTGGAATTAGTTTAGAAAAATGCAAAGTTAAGTTAGTTTTGTTGATGCATTTTACTAATGAGTTCAGTAAAATAATACTTTATTGTTTCAAAACATTGGATATTATAGACTAAATATTTTTGACATTATCTACATAATTACTTAACAATGATAATGTATAAAACGAAAACATATGGTACGTACGTACGAAGCTACAAAACTGTCATTATTTGTGCCTGTTAGGAAACAATACAAAGTTACATTCTCATACTTTTTCTTCAATAAAGTGATTAGGGGGAACAAGTACCAAACAAGACTGCAAGACTAAGTCTATATATAGACATAAGACCGAGGTCAAGACTGTCATGGTATTCTTATGGTCATCACTACAAATAATAACTTTCAAATCAAGTCTGTCATCAACGAAAGGGAAAGGTTTAGTTGATATTTTAATGTTTGTCAATTGCTTCTTTAGAGTTTATGTGTTTTCGTGGAGCATTCCTCTTTTATCTCCGGAGCTCCTTCAAACAACAAAATCTTGACTTGTTTGTGTACCGACTGAGATTAATTTACATATGTGTGTGTACGGCTTTTGAATGAGATTCACATGCTGCCATGAATGATTACAAAATTCTCTTAACTGACAATTAGCTCGAAATCTTGTGTGAGTCATCGACAAATATGTTGCACGCGGCCGCATAACAATGGATAACTTACTAAGCTCGTATATTATAATCGTTATGGCAAAGACAATAACATGCAAGGTTGTCCATTAAATCACTGAGACAAAACTGCCATTTTGAAAGCTCCTCGAAAACCAAAGATATTTTTATATGAATACGTAAATGCTAAATTTTTTTCACAGGGGGTGATTGTATTCGTGTTTCACTGTATCGGCCATGCATTTTTGAATCAAATTACATTTAAGACATTAAGTTGTTTGTACATATACGTATGTAGATGTATACATCAATCAGGTACTTAACCCTGGAACTGGGACAAGGGTTTAGCTGCACCCCTTAAAAGAAGTCTAAAAAGTTTTTCTAATAATAAGAAGTTTACCTTTTTCAAAATGTAGCTTATGCTTTCTTGTAATTATTTTTATCAGCCTATCTTTAAATTAGTAATTGTCTTATTATGAATTTTAAACACAGTCTGCGAATACTTATGTACTTATTTTGCACTTGGTGCCTCAGCCTCGTAACGAATACATAAAACATTTTCCATTTTTGTATTATTAGAAACCGGTCGATCATAATGCCCTGTAAGGCTCATTATAAACAAAAACAGATACTAAAAAACTCTATTTACATGAATTATTACGAAAAGTAAAATAATCGTAAGGTGGGGTACTGGTGCACCCCTAAAAAGAATGCTACGACGTTCACATGCTGGCTGGACCTTCGGGTTACTGATGAAGTTCACCCCCCTCCCCCGTATCTCTTAGAATACCCGTGCATAATATGCAAGGATTTCGCGCCCAGTTAGTAAGTTAGGACGATTTAAAACTATAAGCTGTGGCAAATTGGTAAAGGCATGGCCTAGAAGTTTAGAGCATTACTTGGCATTCGGGAAGACACCGGTTCGATTCCGGGTCTGTCTGTCTTGGTCCAAGTTTTTCTGTAGTTTCCTTGGATCATTTAGGCAAATGCTGGGGCATTAATATTCCTCAGATAATTTTTCATTCTCTTCTGTCTTCATTTCGTCTGTCTCGTCTTTCTCACTCGAACCATCACCGCTACTTTTTAATCCATACATCGAAGACGCCATCAACATCATTGAAGACAGTACAACTGTAGGGATAGATATACAGGGGCAAAAGATTAGTATAGGTACTTAGATTTGCAGATGATATAGCAGTAGTAGCATCTAGCAAGCAGGAGTTAGAGATAGCATTAAATAAAATGGATGCGAAATAGCGAGTAGAAAGATAGGAGATACGGATACGTATCTAGGAAGTCAGATAAGTCAGGACGGAAGGAGTAGTAGGGATATAAAGGAGAGGATGGTGTTGGGTCTAGTCGCCTTCAATAAAAAGAAAAGAAAAGGTTAGAAGGGCTCAAAATGTGGTGTTACAGACGAATGATAAAGATACCGTGGATAGAGAAGGTTGAAAATGAAGTGGTATTAGAAAGAGTAGGAGAACAGGA
>NW_020439630.1:0-803 GCF_000699045.2 Agrilus planipennis
CCTACATTAATAATGCCAATACCCTTTCGATCACCAAATCAATTTTTGTCCGATTTATACGCTATTACAAAAAAATCCATAAAATATATTTTTCCACCCCTTCCAGTTTTATTCGCCAAATCTCCCTTTAAAGGGTTAATTTGATGCATAACAGTGTTTGGTTAAAATGTGAGATGATTGCAGGGTGCCGGCTTTTGGGACTCTAGCCGCAATAGTCAAAAATATCTGGGGGCGTAATTTTGCAGGAATCGCACCCCTGAGAAATAATTAAATAGTGTGGTTTGTATCTCCTAATTGTACTTGTTGAGAATTGTTAAGTAGTCAAGTGTTAAGGTTGGGTTATTTCCTCCGAGAAATGCGAAATTACTAAAACAATGTTAAATAGAGTGTTAAAACGTCTTTGACTAGATACGTTCTAGATTTAATAAACTTCTGATTTAGTCATTTATCAATGAAATAGTTCCAAGTGTGTGTACACTAGAGTGCGCCACTCCATTATGACGTAAATGTTGCCACAATTTGGTTCAGGGTATGCAAACTTGAGCCCCAATTGTGGCGTAGTACACACACATCATGTACCCGCCATGTGTTAAACAGTAGAGGTTGTTTGTAGCAGACAATCTGCGCACTATCCTCGTAGGCGTGGTATATTCAAAGCGGCACACACGAAACAGACTTATATGCGATTTATGGCAACTTTTGCTGTGGCATCCGAATGTGCGTTGCCACAACTAAAGCGTACGCCACAGTTCAGCTTAATGCACACACAGGTTGCCACAGTTAATGCAATACAAATACACACA
>NW_020439630.1:1013-4715 GCF_000699045.2 Agrilus planipennis
TATAAAGCCTAGAGTTCTGTGGGCTTTCAGAGCAGTATCTGTGATGTGAGTGAGCTCGGGATCACTTTCTCACGGATGGTGTACTGGAAGCTGATTGTCGTACGCCTGCGCGAAAAGGGCATGACATTGCATTTCTCGACGTTGAGGTCCACACGGTTAGCTGAGCACCAGTTGTCCAGTTAAGATCGCGTTGGAGCAAGGTTGCGTCATCCAAAGAACTGATGGAATGGAATAGCTTAGCATCGTCCGCATAAGGCAGTGAGTGACTGAATCTAAACACTCTGGGTAGGGCATTGATAAATAGATTGAAAAAATGTGGTCCAAGATGCGGAACTCCATAGGTGAAGGGAGCCGCACCATCAGCACCCACTGTGTAGAAACGATGTGCTAGGTAAGAGGCAAACCAAGACAGCAACGGATCAGGAAAACCGATTGCCTCGAGCTTGCGAATCAGGACGCTGTGGTTCATTCTGTCGAAAGCCTTTGCGAAGTCCGTGTAGACAACATGTACCTGGGCCTTGGCGTCTAGGTTCCGGAAAATATAATCATTGATAAGAGCCAGATTGGTAGAAGTTGATCTTCCTGGTCTAAAGCCATGCTGTTCATTGACAAGAATAGGTTCGATAGAAGGCTTGAGCTCGTTAGTCACGATCTTCTCGAAAAGTTTGGAAATCGGACTCAAGAGCGCAATCGGACGATAATTCCTGATGTTCGTCTTATCCCATAACTTGTACAATTGGCCGAACGAGACTCTCCTTCCAAGCATCCGGAAAAATTCCAGAGTGAAGAGACTTATCGAACAAAATTCAGAGAGGTGTTGCTAGCCCAAACCGTGCCTCTTTGAGGAAGGAATTGGGGATTCCATCGATACCAGGACCAGCCGTTGTATTCAAGGAGTGGAGACCTTCGAAGATATCAGCAAACTGAAGATGGATATCAGCAACGTCAAAGATGTGTGGCACATTACGTGTGTCAGGTGGTAGGACAATCACGTCATTGGAGAAGACAGACTCAAAAAATGTGTCAAACAGGGCGTTGATCTCTGCTGGAGAGGATGCTGAGTTTTCGTCAAGGAATAAGGCTGAATTAAGCATTGCGGATTTCCTCAGGTTGTTGTGCGTGTTTGAAGAAGCACTTTGGATTGCTAGCTAGCTCAACCTTACTCATGTAGCGCCTGTATAAAAAATCAGCGTGGTTGGAAGCTTGACGTCTGATCTGCAAGAACTCAAGATGGGCCGATGGATCGCTCATTCTCATGAAGGCAGTATGTGCTGCTTTCTTCTGACGTACCAGATTTTTGGGTGTTCCGTCAAACCAAGATGGAAATGAGTCACAGGGAGGTGAACGAGTGGGAACCAGATTTTCAATGATGTTAGTCAGTTCACCATTGAAGTGGCAAAGAGCTGCGTTGAAGTCCAAGGGCCTGAGGACCTTCCTGTCAATGTTGTTCAGAGCTCTGGTGATTTGCTCATAATCAAGTTCTTCGAGTCGGTTTACTGGTGTCGTAAAGAGGGCAGGTCAGGACGATGGTGAGAGACGGGCGGTATGGGGCGTCAACCGGGAGGTGTATATCCGTGGAGAGAGATAGTAAGATAGTAAAAAGTATATCCAGGGTGTTGCCCTTCTCATTTGGAATGTTATTCAGCTGGCGGAGATCAAGAACATTGCAAGTGGTGTATAGTGAGAGAGCGGCCGAGAACACCGTGTTTACGGAGACGTGGTCCGGAGAGATGCGAGTGATGTCGATGTCATTGATCCAGGAGATGTGTGGAAGGTTGAAGTCACCAAGGAGTATGAGGTTTGACTGCTAAGCCTGTACAAGAGATTCAAGTTGTGCACCAAGATTCTCGTATAGCTCAATCAGTGCTCTGGGCTGAATGTAAGTGGCTCCAATTAGAGTAGGCTCATTGTAGAACTTACACTCGACGAAGAGAAGCTCCATCCCATCAAGTTGGAGGTCAACCCTACGGCAGGCAAATCTGTCTCGGATAGCAATGAGTACTCCCCCACCTCTAACTCCACTTCGACGATCGCATCGGAACACCGTAAAGCCGTTCAGGTCAAGTTCTGGGTCAGTAATCTGGGCCGTCAGCCAGGTTTCGACGAGGATGACAGCATCAGCACTGGTGATGCCATTAAAGTGGCGCAAAAGCTCAAGTTTGGTTCTAAGTCCTTGTACGTTTTGGTAAAATAGCGATTTTGGTGTTGATCGTGAGTTGATTCGAGAGCATACCCGGTTTAGACGTTTTTTGAGACAGGGACAATTTTTGGAGTGCCCTTGACGAATTTGATATTCAAATCCACTTCTCCAGCTGCCAAACAACATGCGAGTTCTTCACGAAGCTTCACGAGGTATCTTCGTTGGTCCAACGTGAGGTCGTTTTTCACCAAGACACCCAGTGTGCTGAAGGCAGCTCTTCGCTTAAGGACTGAAAATCAATTTCAACGGTCTGGGATGACCATTTCTTGCCTCTCCATAATGGAAGGAAGAGACAGGATGATTCAGCCCCTGCATATCCTTGGAAAGGTCATTGAAGGTCTCGATGTCAGTACGATTATCGGCGACCGGCAGATGGTAGACCAAAACATTTTTGGCGTGCGAGCCACGGTGGTCGATTTCATTCAGCAGCTGTTGCGTAGAGGCTGGAAGATCGGGAGAGAAACCTCCCTCTGGATCACGAGACTTGGATTTCGATTCAAGGGCTTCCAATCTATTTTCTATGCTCGAGATCCTATCGCTGAGTTCCTGTTCGATGGTCAGGACTTTAGGGCTAAGTTCAGCAAGAGAGTTGTTAATCACTGACGTCAGTGCTGCAGAAATATGTTTCTCGATGGTCGCGGCCCATTCCTTGAACGTCTCATCCAAAACATCAGCAGTGACCGTCCGGCCAGCAGGAGTAGAGGCCGATGAGGTACGGTTCGTGTTGGTTGCAGGTGCATTAGGCGAAAGGGCCGGAGGCGCCAGTGATGAGCGACGATGACGACTTTTTGAAAGCGATCCACAGCAGAAACCAAATGCCCCTGTGTTCAGCTCGGGGATACCGATGGCACAAAAATGGTGCACGACAATGCCACACCCCCGAACACTTGCTCTTCTTCACGTTCCGGGCAATATGAGCGTCACACAACCGACAAATGTTTTTACCTACGATGATTCGAGTTTTACAAGGTTTACAGCAACGGAACCGAAACTGCAGTTTGAGATGATAAAAAAAATAACTTATAGATAGATTTTATTGCACATCCATTAGTTTTGATAAAATTATGGGCATTTTTGAAATTATTTAAACACAAATGGTCAAATAATCATTACAGTAACTTTCCGATGTCCATGTAAAACCTATCGCGTAACGTTGACCGTGCTGTCGTCCGTGCTGTCGTGCAAACAACTGAAATTAATTAAAAATGTGTTAATGTGTAGTATTTCCATAGGTTTCTTAGCTAGTAAAGGTCCTTGTAGGGGCGTTTTTCACGGGTGCCTTTCATATTTTGTTTTTAAACAAGTTTCACATGTATTTATGATATTTGTTATATGTTGTTTCATGTTTGCTATGAAGTATATGTTTTTAAATTGTGCATATGTTTCCGTTATGCCGTTGTGATTGTACTCGTGATATTCTTTAACTTTATTGAAAAATGTATTGGGTGTGACATAATTAACATTTCTTGTACTTTCTATGAATCTTATACTATCATTGAATA
>NW_020439630.1:13233-14835 GCF_000699045.2 Agrilus planipennis
ACGATGCTACATTTTAGGATTACGTATGCTCCAACAAGGTCTATTTAAATATATCAATATCTACTTGCTGAAACGAATCCCGGCGTAGCTAACCTCTACGTGATAGGCACGTTACCGTAATCGAATAAAATAATTTGAAGTGGTCTGTATTCTATCGAAACTGCCAGACGCGGATCGCGATTTCGATCTTTTTGGATCTCATCAGCGCGTCGCAGACAGCCCGGCTGAACACAGACTATTGTTTACCAACGTTCCGCGTCCGGAATTCAGACTACTTCGAATTATTTTATCAAAATTACTGTTTTTTTTTGTGTCTAACTGATTAGAATAAATGTATTTGTCAAATGGTTCTGCATCTATTGGTTTTTCAAGATAGAATTGTTTGTCTAAGTTAAATTCATTGGATATGGAAACCAACCCATCATTTACTTCGCAAATATTTTCAGGAATTGTTATTTCGTCTATTTGTGTTTGAAAAAAAAAATACGATAGTGCCGTTATTTATATTTACTGGTATGATCAAAGATTTATTGCAATTATTCAAAGTTGGTTTAAATAAGTTTATCTCTTCGTAATAGGGTATGATAGCATTTGTTGTCTCAAGAGTATGATTTTCAAGATTTATGTTTGCTTTAAGGCGTTTTAAGTCTTTATTACTTAACAAACAAAATTTTTATGTCAATCAACAATTAGAAACCTAATTGAAATATTTTCATTAAACTCATTGAAAATAGGAATTTCAAAAGCAAGATTACTAAATATGATTTTATTCATTGCTGTAAGTTCAAAAGGATGTTCAAAAGTATGATCAGAAAATAATTCAAATGCAATTTTGGAATTCATAATACTAGAAGATGCGCCGGAGTCGATTAGAAGTTTTATATTGTAACGAGGTAAATAAATAAAAAGTAACTGGTTGTTTTTGAATTAAATTAAAATCTATGTATTCGGTGTACTTTCATTACTATTTTAACCTACTTCAGTATTTTCGAATTCTTTCTCTGCATGATTACCTATATACTGAAAAACCATTCTCTTCGACAAAGAAACCGGAATCGTTGTTGTCGTATTGTTCTTCGACGTCCTAATTATGTAATTCTTCCGAATGAAAGTTTCTTGGGCCAGTACTAATGAAATTATTACGAAAAGTGAAGGTATTTTTGGTCGAATTGTCTTGAAGAGTTAAAACTCACCGTGTTACTAACCGAAACGTTTAGACAATACTGTTCGCAGCGCCAGTTATAGTACGAAGGCCGAGAAACACGTTTTCATTTATTTTCATTTATTCATAACCAGAGTATACAAAAAAAAGCATACAGTGCATAAGAAACATATATATTTCCTTGCAACCCTGCAGAGGTATATACAAATAACTGTTCGTAGGCTGGTTAATCCTTAATCTAATTACAAAGTACGAAATCTTATAACCTAATTACTATAAACTAAAACTTGCCAACTAGGCTATTTGTTGTATGCATATATTTAGTATTCACATTTCAACTTCAGATAAAAGTAATATATTTTATAAAAGCATATTAGTGCATATCCATTTTTTTATTTTATCTAAATTTTGTGTCTTTGTATATCTAATATTTTTAGATC
>NW_020439630.1:16849-20768 GCF_000699045.2 Agrilus planipennis
CATTTCTTCCTACTACCACGTATAGAAGCAGTAGCTACCTAATGTCCTTTGTTGGACTTTCTCTAATTGATACTTCATTATAGGTTCCCGAAAATGGCATAAATCACTGTATCACACCCTGTAAATACGATTTTGTTCATCCATTTTATCTACCTTGTCGCGTAGAGGCAGTAGGTACCTCGAGTATTTCGGTGGACGATCCTTCAGAAACGCTTCATGATAGGTTCCTAAAAATGCCACGTCTCACACCGTTCAAAGACGATTTAGCCTGTGGGAACACTCGGTATAGCAGTAAACAATTCAAATGTGTAATAATTAAAGTTCATCATTTCTGCCGACTTAGTAAAATCGCGGTACAGTGCGGCTAACTAGGTCATAGACATTTACACACACATATGTAAACTGCTGAACTAACTATTGCCATTAAACTAATGTAAATAATTTTTGTATAAATAGCTTGTAAAGAATTGAATAAAATTAGTCTAACACCAGGCTCGCTATTATTCGAACGCTGATAAAGCGTCAACCCTTGGAAGCTGTGATCTTGTGCCAATCATCAATGATAGAGATAATGTATCCAACGATATTATAAATCGGTTCTTCTCAGAACCAGAACCTTGATAGTCACCTCTTACTACGACCACACACAGGGTGACTACAGTGGTGACCCCGACTACGAACGCATGGTCAGTGATGAACTACGATTGGTGACCACAGCCGCAACCTTTTTGAGGATGATCTGCCGCCGTCACACATTCTCCACCGGCCAGTCCTCATCAGGATTACAATGATCACCCTACGGAGCAGCGCAGCCCTGTTCCACGACACGCAGCATGTAAGTTAACAACACCGCCCAGGCCAGCCGCAACGTGACGCCCAATCTTGCCACAACACACCGCCGTTCACCATGACCCTTGACCGACTAGAAGTCAAATTGCCACCCTTCGTGCCTTCCGACCCCGAACTCTGGTTTTGTATGGTCGACCGCAGTTTTGAGGCCTACGGAATTACATCCGAATCAACGAAGTTTGGATATGTNTTATAATTACTTTAGGTATTCTTGTTTTATAAGATATTGTTTTATTTATCACATCAGCATATGACTTTTTACTAATATTTTCTACACTTTGGTTTTGTTTTTCACCCATTATCACTTGATTTTGTTTATGTATTTCAATTAGATCTTTCAAAATCGCATTTTTTTCATTTATCTCCTTGTTCAGTTGTTTAAGTAGTATATTCTCTGTTTTAAGTAATTTATATTCTATGTCAGGATCGACCATCGTGGTATTTTGTAGATCTTGTGACTTATTTTCTACTTCAGATAGTAATTCTTCCCTTAAATCTTTGATTTGTTTCATTTTTAATTGGGCAATGATAGACCTTGCTGTGATAGTAAGATCGTCCTTATCGACATTTGAGGTCAGATCCAGATGTTAATGTTCTGGGAAAATTACTAGCACTCCACCAACATATCTACTACAACTGAATTTATTAAAATCACTTTGATGATAAACATTTTTACACATAATGCAAGTAACTGCTGCACACTTAAGTTTTGGGTGACACGTGTAATATTTATCGGGAGGCTTTTCCTCGTCAGGCGCCTTCACAGTTTATATGTTTCATATATTGATAATTTATCAGAATTAATTATACAGTTTTCCAATCATAAAAAAAAATGAAACTACATATTTAATTTGTAACTACTCGATGAAATCCGACAACATCGTCCCTCACAAACTTACAACACTACAGGACAATTACACGACTCTGGGACAATAACTTTGCATTTTATAAGATACTGAATCCAATATTCTAACATACGATGAGATATACGTTTTTAAAAAGATTTATTAAAACAATCACAATACTATAACAAATTTATTAAAAGTAGGATACAATAACCCGTGATGATGAACAGTCGCTAGTGCAAAGACTAATACGAAGTATCGATTTATTCGTCGTCCACAAAACTAGTATTATTATAGTTCTCTTAAGCTATCTATGTAGAGGTGAACAGAGCCCTTATCTTTATTTACCGTCCAGTAGTCCATATTATAATTAGGCTATCTTCGCGGATTATAAGGCGGGTAGAGGGGCAGACGGGCTCCCATATATGGGTTACATTCCTTTTGAATATAATTATAATAGAAGTCGTATAATACAGTTTTTGAAATGTCAAGTTTTGAAAATCCTGCATAAATCGGTTTATTAAATTTTATATTTAACCTGTTCATCTCAATAATTACCATACTATCGTCAAAAACAGTGCAACTGTGAAAATTTGGTTGAGATATATAAGAATTGGCTCCATATCTTCCAGACCATTTTGTTACTAATTTTATATCTTTATATTTTCGTACATTTTCTATTGTTTTACCAAAAACTGCATTGTTCATTAGCTTGTAAAAGTTTTTTTCAAATTCATTTTTGCTAGCCTTTCTTAAGTTCGTATTCAGGTCAACATATTTTTTTAACCAACAAGATTGTTTAAATTTTAATATTCTATGTATTTTTTGAATTTTGATTCCTAAATTTAAAGCTTGTTTTAAATTTTTATAGTGAATGATATATTTTTTTTTATCAAAAAGGGTTGTTAATAGTTTAGGTGTTTTTGATGTAGATGTTGGAGGAACTAAATGTTCTGGAAGTAATGGTAAATCCTTATGTGTTTTATGAAGTGTGCTTGGATAATGTGCATCAATTTCGAATATGTACCCATATTTTCCATTATCTGAAATTTTATCAATATCGATGGAGTAAATGTCATTTACCCATTCAAATTCANTTTTACTTACAACTTTTAAAAGTCTATTTTGTATTCTCTGTAAAATATTAATATGAGTAGTATATGCACCACCCCATGCACATATACCATAACTTATTGTGATGTGAAAAAAAGCATAATATATAATTTTAAGTGTATCGCAATTCATGTACTTAGAGATTTTATGAAAGAGAAATACTAAATACTTAGTTTTTTTAATAATATTTTCAATGTGCTTGTCCCATTTTAAGTTATAATCGAAAATTAACCCCAAATACTTGCAATATTCTACCTTTTTTATTTTTCTATTCTTAATAGCAATACTTAATGTCCTAGGTACGCTATCGGAGTAGTTTCCAAAAGTCATAAATACTGTTTTATCTATGTTAAGTGACAGTTCATTGAAGGCCAGCCAATCTGTCAGTCTGAGCTATATATTATTCTTCATTCCAAGAATCACCAACAGATATAATTGCAGTATCATCAGCATAAGACAGAATACAACCACTTGGCATAGATGTTAAAAGATCATTAACATATATTATAAACAACAGAGGACCTAAAGTTGTCCCTTGTGGTATCCCAACGTTTAGTTTTTTCATTTCACTTCGATCCTGTCCCATTCTCACAGACTGAAATCTACTGTCAAGATAGCTTTTGATTAAATCAAACGCAGAACCTCTAATACCATAGTTATACAGCTTTCTAGTAATATAGTATGACTCACAGTATCAAACGCTTTAGCCAAATCAATAAAAGTTATGGCAATTGGCCTACTTTTATCTAAATTGTCATATATTATTTTAAATAAAATAATTCGAAGTGGTCTGTATTCTGTCGAAACTGCCAGAACACGGATTGCGATTTCGATCTTTTTGGATCTGATCAGCGCATCGCAGGCAGCTCCGACAGAACACAGACCAACTTTTACCTGCTGTCTTAACAGCGCGTTTTAGAAAATACTACGAATGGCGCGGTAAACGCCATCTGTAGTACGATGCTACATTTTAGGATTACGTATGCTCCAACAAGGTCCATTTAAATATATGGATATCTACTTGCTGAAACGAATCCCGGCGTAGCTAACCTCAACGTGATAGGCACGTTACCATAATCGAATAAAATAATTCGAAGTGGTCTGTATTCTGT
>NW_020439630.1:24591-26357 GCF_000699045.2 Agrilus planipennis
TTATTCCTTTAGCTTTTTTTACCACGCTATCTTCATCTTTTTTAATTACTTCGTTAATTTCTGTTTTAGTACAAAAAAGTTTTATGGCATACATTTTCGATCTGAGACCGATAAACTCCTCAAAAATTTTACCATTATTTTCATCTTTCATTAAACCAAGCACTTTCTTATTTGTTAAAGGTATGTGGTATATATTGTTTTCAGGATAGTCTGATGTATCGAATTTATGCAGGTCGCTCTTTATGTGTTGGTAAATGTCGTCTACAAAGAATTGGTAAATAAGTGAATCTGTATCAGTGTAAAGTAGTTTAGCCGAATGAGAAAATTTCCTTTGAATATAATTGTAATGAAAGTCGTATAATACAGTTTTTGAAATGTCAAGTATCGAAAATCCTACATATATCGGTTTATTAAATTTTATATTTAACCTATTCATCTCAATGATTACAATACTATCGTCAAAAACTATGCTACTGTGAAAATTTGGTTGAGATATATAATAATTGGCTCCAAATCTTCCAGACCATTTTGTTACTAATTTGATATCTTTATATTTTCGTACATTTTCTATTGTTTTACCAAAAACTGCATTATTCATTAGTTTGTAAAAGTTTTTTTCAAACTCATTTTTGCTAGCCTTTCTTAAGTTCGTATTCAGGTCAACATATTTTTTTAACCAACAAGATTGTTTAAATTTTAATATTCTATGTATTTTTTGAATTTTGATTCCTAAATTTAAAGCTTGTTTTAAATTTTTATAGTGAATGATATATTTTTTTTTATCAAAAAGGGTTGTTAATAGTTTAGGTGTTTTTGATGTAGATGTTGGAGGAACTAAATGTTCTGGAAGTAATGGTAAATCCTTATGTGTTTTATGAAGTGTGCTTGGATAATGTGCATCAATTTCGAATATGTACCCATATTTTCCATTATCTGAAATTTTATCAATATCGATAGAGTAAATGTCATTTACCCATTCAAATTCACCTTCAGGAAGCGGAAAACTCATTGCGTAACCGTATAAATTATTTACGTCATAATACATAAGATATGATACTGGTTCATTTGGGTTATATTCATCGACCATGTATTTATTATTTGCTTTCGCGTAGCGGTTACTACATTGTGATATTCCACCCCTAATACCTCGTTCAATAAATATTATCATATCAATGTCAGTTAACAATTCTAGTTCAATTTCGGTAGTTTTTAGCATACTATCAAAAGCAAGTCCAGGAACAGTGTAATAACGCAAACTATCTAATTTATACATCATTCAACAGGTTGATCTAAAGTTTTCAAAAATGTCTGCAAGTAGTAGGACGTCTGTTTTTAAATATAATTCGGCATATTCTTGTAAATTTCTTATTTCAAAGGTTTGCCAAACATCGCACGCGTGCTTGTATTCATTTTCAGTTATATGACAATTGGAAATTCTACTGTAAAAATGTTCTTTTGATGGTAACTTTGTATCTTTCAATTTTTCCCAACAGTCAAGATAATCATATGGAAAAATACCTTTACGTTGAAGTAAATCAAATTCTTTTTCGTTTTGACAATGTTTTCTAGTAATTTTCTTTTGTTCTTTACCTAAATAAGACGATAATTTATCTAAACTACTAGCCATAAAGCGTAATGAATCTAAAAACCTAAAATTTATATTAGTATTTTTAACATACTTTGAAAATGAAATATACTTCTCTTTATTCACTGGTAATAAGGAAATATGACCTTCTATTTCAGTACATAAAGTCTTTAATATAAAA
>NW_020439630.1:26856-28252 GCF_000699045.2 Agrilus planipennis
ATCAGGCGTTGGTTGAGCTAATTTGAAAGTATTTGCTTCAATGTTGTTATTTTTAATAAAAATATTATTAATACATGTACCACTTCCGCTGACATCTTTTGGCCTAGTTGTATTAATGAAACCTGGATAATATCCGTTTTCTGTTAGACTATTTATAAAATCTTCGCTAATCATATTAAGATCTGCTAAATTAATTTCTTTATACACTTATTGAATTCAGCGCAAGCAAAGTCGTGGCATCTATATATTGAAGTTACATCTATATTGTTAGTATTATTCAGCATGATTCGAGTATGTAACATTTTTAGCTTGTCTATTTCGATTATTTCAGTGTTTTCGTTAACCTCATTTTTAATATATACAACTATTCCATCGACTTTATTAATTTTACCAAAATTATAATATACCTTATACCCTTGTATTACATATTGTTGGTAATGTTCAAGAATCCATGATTCGGCACATACAATCATAACTGGTTTGATCTTAAGTCTCTCAATAAAGATTTCTAATTTTTCATAATTGGCATTTAAACTTCGAATGTTATGGTATAAAATTTTTTCTATTTTTTTATTTACATCCTCATTAAGAGACTCAACATCATAACTAACTATATCATTCGGTAGGTCATCAAGCATATTTACATTTTTCCCCATTATTTAAAAAATGCGCGTTTATTTGTTGATATCGATGCCATCTGTTAATTATTTACCCTGTTCAGTCGTTGTGTTTCCTTACTAGTCAATGTTGGTATTGCAGGTGTGATCGGGTAATCAGTTGTATTAATGATTTTTTTTATGTTGTTTTGTAGTATTACACATTTTGTAGAATGATTTGTTAGATGATTAACGTCGTAAGTAGTCTTATGATTTACATTACTGTAATTACAGTTTATACACTTAAGAGATTTACTTTTGCATTCAGTGATTTTATGATTATCAGAACATTTCAGACATACTGTTTCATTATTGCACTTAAACCCATTGTGATCAAATCTTCCACAATTATAGCATGGTTTAACATTGACCATATCATAAGTTTTACAACTTTGATATCCAACAAGTACTTTGTTGTTATTTTCTCTTGTCTGTTTATACATTGCTGGACTTACTTCCATTATCACTGTAGTAGAATTTTTCTCTTTGATTTTATATGTATGTAATAGTACTTTACCTTTCACTTCATGGTTACTAAAATTTCTTATGTTTATATCTTCCTCAATTTCCTCCTTATCCATTTCAGTTATGTTGTCTATCCCATTTTTATTTTTGGATTGTTTAGTTGCTCAGTTTTAACTTCATATTCTCCTTTTAGTGACTTTTTTAATATTCTTTCTGTTTTATTTACACTGTCACTGTTCATGCAGTTTATTATTAATTCATTGTTTTTAATGTAC
>NW_020439631.1:0-959 GCF_000699045.2 Agrilus planipennis
CATTATAATTGTTTTATTCTAATTTAAATTAATTTTCTTCGAGAAAATAAGCCGCAGTCGTGGCGTTCAGTATCATATTATGGAAAACAAAAAAAGAAAAGAAAAACGTTAGGTTATATAGTAGGAAAAGACAAAATCAACGGAGTTCTTAAATTGTCCAAAGTCAATCTACGCATTTGCGAACAGCAATCTAGTCTGCTCCTCTATATTCCTGCTTCTGCATCTAATATGTCTCTAACGATCCCTTCGTTTCGTAAACTAAAGTTACATTCCTAGGTTTTGCTTTGAATTGACGGTAACATACAACAAAGAAATATTGCAATAGACGAAATTAACATTAATTTGGAAAGGCACCGTGGGTACTTCCCGTGAGAGAAAGTCGAAAATTCGGTATCTTGAAAATTGAGCCAACAACAACTATTTTCAAAAGTTTCACAATATGTTGTGTTATGTTTTTGTATAGTTCACGTACCTGTTTCTTAGAAAAAGTTGGATTAGACTATTAATTAATAAACAAATTATTGCTTACTTACGAAATATGCATACAGGTAATTCCTTAAACCAGTTATTTAGCTTATAGGAATATTTTAAAAATCATATTTGCACATAATGCAACTCGCCGATAAAAAACAACTGTCATTATTATTAGAAATTAAAAGAATATCAAGGGAATAAATTATGGAGATATTTATTTAAAAAAGTCATTTTTCTTAGAAACATAAGCTCAAAGTTACTTTCTAGGTAAATGATACTGATAGACATAGCATATGAGATAAAAGTTTTATTTTACGGAATAAAATTTTATAGCAAAATGAGAAAATAACCGCGAAAACAGGAAGGTAAATTATAATTTGTATTCATTTTTTTATTTTATAATCGCCCGACAACTTCCTAAGCATTTTGTTGATTGAAAATGAAATATTTAAATGTGATATAAATATGTATATAAAATTTGATTT
>NW_020439631.1:3960-5557 GCF_000699045.2 Agrilus planipennis
ATCTTACTGTTTTACTACAGAAAGGGTAAAAATGCTGTTCAAGCCAGAAAGAAATTGACTGATGTGTATGGAGAAGGTGTGTTGACAGTACGCCAGTGCCAGAACTGGTTCGTTAAAATTCGATCCGGTAATTTTGATGTCGAAGATGCACCACGTTCGGGAAGGCCGGTTGAAGCTGATAAAGACGCGATAAAGGCATTAGTTGATGTCAACCGGCAAATAACAACACGTGACAACGGATTGAGGTTAAATTTATCAAATTCAACAGTTTATGACCACTTGAAATGCCTGGGATTATCCTCGAAGCTCGATGTATGGGTTCCCCATGTTCTCACAGAGNGCATCTATTGTTAATGATCACTAGTTCTTTAACGCATTAACAATACACTTTGTTAAACACTAAAAATTAGATAAATAATGTAATTTATTCTACAACTTTTTAAGATCCTTCAACGTAATCTTTAAGGGACTGCGAGCGAAATTTCCTTTACGACGGAATAAGAATAAATTTTTTACTAATCGGTAGCTAAAACCTTTTCATTTACAACGGTGATAAGAAGCAAGGCTTCTAAAGGAGCTAAAATTTAAATTATCCAGTTTTTAAACAGGAACATTTAACACGTATCCTTATTGAGATTTAGCTGTTACCATTTTTAGTAATAAATTTTCATGGAAAGCATTTTTTCATAATTTGAAAAATTAACTTTTCAACAGTATTCGTATATAGACAATTTTTGTGTTTTATACAGATTTTCTATAACAGAAACAAAAAGATTTGAAGTTGAATATCGACACATACCTGAATTGTCAATTCAATTAATTACGAAATTTTATTTTGAAATTAACGAAATCCCAATTTATTCGTTGTTTCTAGTTGACGCATGATCGACTGTATTGATCAAACTAAAGTATTTAATCATCATCCTGAGATAATTTACGCATTTCTCTAAAACTAAAACAGCCCACATCCCTAACTATTTGCGAACAGTAACCTACTATAGGTCTACCTGTACTCCTGTTTGTGCCTCTAACATGTCTTTGACAGGCCCTTCATGCTTGGGAAGATGTTTTACCAACCTATCTCACCTATTTCTTATAGACTTCCATAGAGTCCTTTGTTCTCCTATTCTTTCTAATACCTCTTCATTTCTAACCTTTTCTACCCACGTTATCCTCAACATTTGCCTACAACACCACACTTCGAAGGCTTCTGACCTTTTCTTTTCCGCAGCACCCACCGTTTACGCTTCGCACCCGCACAGAGCTGTGCTCCAAACATATTCCTTTAACAGTATGTTTCGAATTTCTATAGGGTTGTTCGGAAAGTCATTTCGTTTTTTCCTGACAGAGGATTTAATTGTATTCTTTTGCACCCAACTTCACATTTAAGCCGTATAACTTTTATATGCTTTGAGAGCTCATATAGCAAGGCTTGTGTGTGAAAAATTCCAATTAATTCTACGCAGTAGTTTTTGGTTGGTGCCCTTTTAAATATGGAGAGCGATAAGCAGCATTTTCGGCATATCTTACTGTTTTATTACAGAAAGGGTAAAAATGCTGTTCAAGCCAGAAAGAAATTGACTGATGTGTATGGAGA
>NW_020439631.1:9243-12935 GCF_000699045.2 Agrilus planipennis
TGTTAAATGTCACAGTACCTGCACAGGTACATACGGGGTATTCCTGTAAATAGTTTCATATTTAAGTAGCCCCTTACCATCTTTTCATCTAATTTAATTGAATTGTCTACTTAAAAAAATCAATTAATGGCATGCAATGACAAACTATTGAAAGGCCTCCTTCACTACGCTAATTGTACAACAATTTGATTGTTAAAAGCATTTTATTAATAATATATAATAATTTATAACAATTAATTATGCAATATTGGAAAATATTACATTTGTAAGCCCCTTTTTAATAACAAATTCCGACATATTTTTAAGATTTTCTGAAGTAACATGTCACGTTTGTTACGTGGCCCACCGCAAAACAATTAAAATAACATAACAATGTTATTTAATAACAAGAATTGAACAGTACCTTGCAATTAAAAGTAATTTCGATCCAATTAAAAACTGCAAGTACCTTTCGATTGAAATGATCACACATACCATATTTAACTATATCTGCTGCACAATATAATAAACACTGCTTCCTACAATCACCATTGTCAATATCGAAGGTTGCAATTGTTTGTTTAGCAATTACCGGTGGACGTGCGAATTTCTCAAAAACTGCAGATCTGGATGTATACATAGTCGCCACGTGGACTTACTAATATACATTAAATTTAACATATTATTGCCATAAATAGATGGCAGTTTAACAATCACCAAAATCGTTGATAAGGCTGGGTGTAAGGTCATTCGCGCCAAGTTTAAAAATTCTGTTAAATACGAAAATACAAATTAAGGGTTGCCAATACGTTAAAACAAAACATTTTTAGTATTTGAAACTTTCAGTTTTCTGCACTAGATTATAACACTTAATATTAAAAAAAAGAAGTCACTTCTATGATTCCGAACGGTTAATTTTGAAATTCGAAAAAGGTTGTTAAAAGTGTATGTTTGGAGCACGGCGTTGTACGGGTGCGAAACATGGACAGTGGGCGCGGCGGAAAACAAAAGGTTAGAAGCGTTCGAAATGTGGTGTTAAAGCCGAATGATGAGGATACCGTGGATAGAGAAGGTTAGAAATGAAGAGGTATTAGAAAGAATAAGAGAATAGAGGACTCTTTGGAAGTCAATAAAAATTAGGCGAGATGGGTTAGTAGGACACCTTCTCAGGCATTAAGGTGTAGTCAGAGACATACTAGAGGCAGATACAGGAGTTAGGAGGGGTAGAGGTAGACCTAGATTAGATTACTGTTCGCAAATAGTTAAGGATGTGAGCAGTTCTAGTTTTAGGGAAATGCGAAGTTTATCTCAGGATAGGAAAGAGTGGAGGTACGTGTCCAACCAGTCTTAGGACTGACGACCTTATGATGATGATAATAATTTACCACTGTTTGAAAAATGGGATCTACAAGAATATCTTAGGACAGTGTTCTTTGTTTCTGTTTCTGGATAACACATGGTTGAAATATAGAGACAAACGAATTTTTTTCAATACTTTTATTTCTTTCAAGTACGTTGTACTATTTTGTTCGATAAAAGGTCAATTTATGATTTTGAAGGAAGTGTAAGATCTCAATATTTCTTAACTCTCATACCTGTCGACACTATTTTCTTTAAATTCGTGACAATTTCAGCATTTAAGATAATTATTGTGTGGGTAAATGGAAAAATTGGTGGTTAGATGTATTATTAAAAAAAGTATCAGATCAAATGAGCAAGACCAATACTTAACACGCAAGACCCCAAAACCAACACCGAGGCTATATTAGAAAGACCAAAATTAGAAATATTTAAGCAAGAACAAGATCAAGACAAGGATAATCTTGGTTTAAGTCTTACTTTGCTCATTACTAGACATCATAACCTTACCAGACGACTCTTGCATTTTTGGACGCTTTGGTCAGCTTTCATCCCTCACTGATAAGTCAGCTGACTAGCTATTTGACTTTAGACTGCAGTAGTGAAAGCATGTTTCATCCGTTCTTACAGGGACAACCCATCAACCCATCAAAAAAAATCCTTTTTATTTCATCATTTAAACAGCTCTCCAAACAGCACTGTGGATCATCAATACGTTGTTGTTTCTAAACACATAATAGACATAGAAACAGAAGCAGATGAAGACACAGATTAGATTACTATTGGTAAAAAGTTAAGAGTTGCTCTAATTTTCGGAGAGAGTCGAAGAGAATCCGAAGATTGACTCAGGGTAGAAAGAGGTAGCGATGCATGTCTAACCTATCTTCACATTGACGGTCCTGTAATGATAATCATAATCGTGCGGCATGACCTACATGTTCAGACCATTGCTTAGCATACGAGAGGACAGCGATTCGATTCCAGGTCCGTCTACACTGGTCCAAATTTTTCTGTGATTTCGTTGGATCACTCATAATTTTTCAGTATCTTCTGTCATCATTTCGTCCATCCCTTTTTTCTCATCCCAACCACCACCACCACTACATATTCCCATGATCCCTAAAAGAAGGCTGAGGTAGGATGCAAGGCTTAGTTCGGAGGGACTGTCCGCCCAGTAGCGTTAGCAGCTGGTGGGAATGAGACATCCAAAAGTTATTCTTATTTTATTTATGAAAACCAGTTACCCAGTGATGCAATTGAAATACCTTTTTACTGCTTACATTTTGCAACCACTCAGGAGTCTACCAACCTCGCCCATAATTCCTCCACATGAATTTATTTTGAAAAATGAAACAGCATATCGCTTATAAACGGTAATAAAGTTTTTACTTCGATTAAAAAAAAAATCACTGATTGAACACCCTTTCATAGAAGAATTCAATTAAAATCCTAATAATTACTTCTAATTCATTAAAGTGCTGTATAATAATGAAACGATTCAGTGACCTGTAGCCTTAGTTAATTCCTACGGTACGCAAAATTAGTAGGCTGTCTATTTCTGTCTAATCGAAAGCATTCTAACGGTATAATAAGAACTTCCTGAAATTCGTAAATTTTGTAGTAGCTAATCGCTTCTGATTAAAGAAACTGGCTTTTACCGACCGACCTGTATTAAAATAGGTAGTTCAACACTTGCGATAAACTAAATAGTATGTACATCTCGTTAGCAAGAAAAATTGTTTTAAGTAAAAAACAAAAAGCGTTTAACATTCGTTAAATGGTAAACAGTTTTTTTTTAATTATAAATCCATTTAACCAAAGTGTTGTAGTTCTTCTACGAATTTGATTACATGTTATTGAACAGAAGCGGATACCTTTTGTTATAAAACGTCTACCTTTTGAACCAACAGAATGAACAACGAATAAATAAATAATTAAACAGCGATTTACAATTAGTAGAAAATCACAGCCAAAATGGAGCCACACAATCATTTCATTTAAAGCAATCAGCACTAACGTTTCTCCTTTTGTTAAAAGACTTTTTCAAGATTCTTTGGTTGTCAGATGATTTCGGTACGAATATCTTTATATGTTTGCGTAAAAAAAAATAAAAATCATATCTATCGAAAACTTTGGTCAATTAATCAAAATAATAAAATAAAAAATACAACGTGTAATTATACAACACGCTACTAAAGTGAAACTTCTTCAAACACACAAACATACCGGGATAAGGGTTAAGGAATTGGTTTAATGGTATTATTTGTACACTATGCTTCGCACGGGTGCAATGCTGATAGTAAATATACTATAAAATGTCTTTATATACAACAATCACAGCTTTTTTGTCATCA
>NW_020439632.1:0-8908 GCF_000699045.2 Agrilus planipennis
ATTTCTTCAAGGTCACAATTCAAACAAATTGAAATGGGCTGTAAGTCTACAGAAATCAGTAATCCTTGATACATGCGGAATAGTGCGCAGATTTCTTAACATTACTGACATATCTCCCTTTCCAGAAAACACAACAGGTTAAATAAGAAGCGGAGGTTAGCTCAATAAAATTTAAAAACATAAAATTGGTTTCCATATCATATCTTAAAATATGTGAGTAAGGTTCTTTAGCATTAGCCCGTCTTCACTTGCTCCAAATTACTAGTAAAAACTGAGAAGATCAGGAAAATAACAATAATACTAATACTAAAACTAAACAATCATTGACCATTTTTGTATGTATCAAATATTTCATGAAAGGTTAAAACTCTGTACGTATTTTTCAACCCCAATTCCATCGTGTCATCGTGCCTACAAACCCTCATATAATGTGCATATATATAATAATATACATATACGTATATATTGTGTATATAACGAATTGGGAGTCAGGTCATTATTTAAGACATTAAGAAGGGGCTTATTGTTGTCGTGTTGTAACCCTTTTCGAGTCCTTCTGGCTCACGAGTTTCATCGTGAATCATGCCCTCTTATCGGCACATATTATCCCCAAATGATACCTGAATCTCCCGAATGGGGAAACAACGGTTGGTTCCGAAACTCAAAGGCAGAGGAACGTACAAAACTAAACATCTCTCTTTCTCTGTTAATACCATAATTGAGCCGACCAATTCTCGTATGTTTCTGGTAACAAACGAGATTTACGTTTTATGGCAAATAAATATCGCAGAGGGAGGATCGGAAGAAGAAACGGAAGGAACACATAATGGCATTAAAGGCGAGGCGTTGACAATTGTGAAATTCGTATTTTATATTAGATATAAGAAAATTACAGTTTGTAGGTATGCAATTTTTGTACAATAGTTACAATTTCGTCGTTATATCCGGAGGTCGTTATAGACAAAAGTAAAGAGATACAGACAAGTACTGTTTGTTTCAAGAAGTTGAAGATATGTCCCTTCCCTTTATTAGGATGCGCCATAGCATAATTCCAAATTCAATCATGTTTGTCTGCGGAGCTCATTTCTACGCCGATCATCGAGCGAGAACTAGGAAAAGTGTACAGTACCATTTGCAAAATTATTTAAACTGCCTCGTTAAAATTTAAGAATATGCTCTATTTAAAAGCATATTCAACCAAAAATAATAACAAGTGAATTAACTTAACGTTCTACACACCTATAAAACTTTTGCTTTGTTTTCTATTGTTAATTTATATACATTTTTGTTTTAAGAAATTGCTAAACATTTTCGTCTAGTACTGTACAGTTCTAGCCGATCTCCTAAGACCGCCCATCGAGAGCTCTGCTCGTTCAAGCTTGTTCCAACTATTTCTGTCTTGCTCACGCCTAGTGTGTATTCTTTCTATCTTCGCGCAGATTTCTTCAAGGTCACAATTCTAACAAATTGAAATGGACTGTATGTGTAGTTTTTATCGCCTTTCATTTAACAGTAAATGTGCATATCTATATCTGCATGGCATTACTAGGGATTTGTTACAGGTGATTCATTAAAAATAGTCGCTACACCCGAAGTCGTTATAGTCACATGATTTTTGTACTAAAGTACGCTTTAAATTCAAGGGACTTAGATTTAATGTTGCTATAGCAAAATAGTCGCTATAACCAAGGTCGTAAGAAATGAAATCCATCGTATTAGTATATCCTGTCCATTGTCTATGTATTATAGACGTAGGTTAGTGTTCCCAGAGTTTACGTTTCGTTTTCAATGCACCTTATCTGTGTGACTACAACAGAGATAGTCATGGTGCGTTCTTTTTCGACATAAACCAAGAACGCTTTGTTTGAAAGATTTTGGCAGTTCAATTAGTTTAGGATACTTTTGAAATAAGAAAATAAAATTTTTAGATAGGCGTGGTTGAAAAAACATTCTACACGGAATTACGTATTTTCGCTTATGCGACGTAAAACTAGAAAATGCGGATAAACAAATGTGAATTTCTATGTTCGGTAATGGTTTTGCCATACCTGTATATAGATCCTTGATGTATACAGATAAGCGAAAATGTTCACAGAAAATAAAAATTGCTCATTTCTTTGTCGGCACTTTTTTTTATGTCGCATGAACGAAGACGAATAATTTGGGGAACGTGTGGAATATGATTTTATTACAACGCTTATCTGAAAATATTGATTGCTTGCTTCTTCTAAATTAAACGAACTCTCAAAATCATTGAAAAAAAGCCGAACATTCCATAAAAACTTCAGCTTCTGTTAGATACTTTATTATATATATGAAAAGAGGGTTGAAGGTATTTGTACGAATTTTTCTGTACTACATCGTTGTTTTCAAAAAATGATAGTAAATGCTGTATCAGTCAGAAAATTGGAAAAATTAATGTTAGTAAAATTTTTACAGTGTAACTTAGGATAATAACAATAAATATAGGCAGGGAGTTTTTTATACCGGTTTTAGGGAGTTATTATTAATGCTAAATGGAAAAGGTGCTAATGAAATTTAAAAATAATTTAATCAACTACAAAAAAGACTTCTTTGTAGAAAAGATTTAACAGCTGTGTTGAAATGCGGACGTTTTGTGTCGAGCTCTGCGTAATTGTATGGTTTTTTGGTGATTTTTAGGCGATTTGAACTTTTATTTTTGAGTGGTAAAAAGGAGGACATTATAATCAGTAAATAGGATAAAGAACTTTTAGGTTTATGGGTTCCATTGGCGCATTTTTAAGTGAATAATACTTCAGTTTTCAGTGTTAATCTGCTTGTGTGGCCACCGAGGTGTCGACTCGGGCACAGCTGGAGATTATTGACAAAAAAGCTAATACACAAAGTTATTTTATTAAGAGAGATAGTAAAGGGTAATTTTTAATGTATGAATTATGTTGATAGAAGATAAGGAGAAAGAAGAAACTAACAATAGAAAAGCGGAAAACACTGACTTGACAGGAAAACACAAAATAATAGACCAGGAAGCCAAGCAAAGACATAATATCTGTACAGAAGAGTAAAGGGAGAAATTAATAGTACAAAGGGGCTGTTAGAATATTTAAAAAGGAAAGAAGAGAGTGAATTAAAGGAGGAAGAAAGGAATGAAATGGAAAAGAGGGAAAGATATGAATAAAAAATAGAAACATATAAACAGCTGTAAGGAATGAATAAAGACCGAAAAAAATAACTTGAAAGTAGATGTAAATGAAATGGTAGGTAATATAGAGGAGCTGGAGATAGGAAAGCATGTGACGGAACAAGCAGAGGAACAAAATAAAAGAATAAGGAGGAGAAAAGATAACAAAATCTGAGAATTTTTGGAATAGAGTTGGAGGAAAACAAAGAGAAAAGAGAATTGGAAAGATTTATAAAGAAGAAAATGAGGCTAACGGTGAAAGAAAAGGAAGTATGGAAAGTTAAGAACAAGTTATCTGGGGGCAAAAATTGATAAGTTACATGTGGTTAAAAACAGTAGAACGCTGAGGGTGGCGGACGTCTATACATATAAAAGATGATATGACTGTGGAAGAGAGAAGAATACAGAAGAGGTTGGAACAAATAGTAAAAGAGGAGAGAAAAAATAATGTGGATAAGACGATTAAAAATTAATGTCCGTATATTCTGCATGTGAATACATTGATTTTTGTTTGGTGGTTTTATACTCAATTTATTTCTGTATTTTGTGGTAATAGTAGTAACATCGCCAATCGAATGCTAACGATTGCAGATTATTAGTAATCATTACGTACAACTGACTTGTCTACATATCATCTGTTGCGAAGGTTACAAATAAGACAGATATAGTGTATACAATTGTAGAAAATGCGGTTATGGAAATATCGAGATAATTGGGTGATTGGGCGGAGGAGGATTGTGAGCCGCTAAAACTTATACTGCACCCATTAAATTTTCAAATAAAAAATAAAAAGAAGTCACTTCTATGCTCGCGAACGGTTAATTTAGAAATTCGAAAGGTTGTTAAAGGTTAGGTTTGGAGCGTGGCGTTGTATAGGTGTGACACATGGATAGTTGGCGCGACGGAAAAGAAAATGTTAGAAGCGTTCGAAATGTGGTGTTATAGGCGGATGATGAGGATATCGTGGGTAGAAAAGCTTAGAAATGAAGAGGTATTGGAAAGAATAGGAGAACAGAGGGCTCTAGGTATGAAGGTCTAGTCAGAGACATATAAGAGGCAGAAACAGAAGTTAGGAGGGGTAGAGCTAGACCTAGATTAGATTACTGTTCGCAAATAGTTAAGTATGTGGGATGTTCTAGTTTTAGGGAAATGCGAAGTTTAGCTCAGGATAGGAAAGAGTGGAGGTACGTGTCCAACCAGTCTTAGGACTCACGACCTTATGATGATGATTCAAAATGGTACGTTATGTTCTGTATCACTGATCTAGTATCTTAAAATTTCACCCGGGCAAAGATTCTTTCCTCTTATATTAAGTTAGGTTAGGTTTTCCATCGGAATACCTCTCAGAACAGTTCGTTATAGTGTCATTTACATGTTATGTAAAATTTTCTCATTTGTAAAACGAATACTGTCTGAAATTTATTTAATGTTTGTTTTTGCGATTGCCGAGTTTCTTTTTTTGTATTTCTCCTTTTTCGTGCTGGCTTCGTCACGTCACTGCATTGGACAGAATTAACAAAAACAGAAGTAAACGTTTTAATAATTACAATTTGTATATCTTAACGTTAATGGCCTTTGAAATTTACATTTCTACATTGGCTGCAGAGAGAGAGTATCAAAGGCAAAGTACGTATAGGTATAGAACGTAGAAAAGCACGGCACAAGGCGAAGCAATTACGACAAATAAGAACGAAAGCAATAAATTAAGCCGGTATTAACGTTGCGGCATCATTAAATACGAATATATACGAATATCATTACTTTATTCTGTAATTAGTTTCGTTTTATCTCTGAAAAATGGAAAAACCAGTTCGCGTGACACAAGAAAATTATTAGGATTAGCCAGCATTATAATCGAAATTTGATGTAGGCAACCAACTTTCTGCCGCCATCACGTCGGCCATGTCAGGTCATACTCTACCTTGTACAAATGGATCTTTCGTTAATTGAATCAGTGAACGGAATCATCCACTTAACTTATGCGTACAACGGATTTTGTGTGGTGTCCGTGCCGGTGCGTTTTGCTCATTACACAGACAATTTTTGTCTGTGACACCCCTTTGATTAGTCAATGTAATTATTAGTAAATTAGGCCACGACGCTGTTGTTTTAGATTAATAAAAAGTATCAGGGTGGCCGAGTGTATGTTGGGTTGTATAATTTAGTATTGATATTTGTCAATTACCTGTCAAATGACTTATTGTTACTATTAAAAGTGTACGAAAGCGATTTCTCACGAAAATAGGACCATTTTTAATCAGATGGTCCACCCAAAAATGAATTCTGTCCAAATCCTTAATTACATGCATACATGTGTTTATAAGAATTGTGCCTATAATATTATAGGTACAGTATTTGAGAAGAAAATCAACATAAAAATCAACAAGTGAGATCAAATTTCTTAAAGAAAATAATAATTTTTAAAAGCTTTGATGTGGGCTCTTTTTTTAGGAATATAGGCACTTATCATAGCCCGATTTTAAACAGATAATTTTTAAACGCTATCGAAACAAAAATTATATCTATACATTAAACTTAACTTATAGTATGAGTTTCTTACGTAATCAGACTCTTACAATAATATTTTTGGTCATAATTGGAATAAACAAAAGAAGTGTTTCAAAAATATAAAAACAATATTTTTCCTCCGCTTGTTCTAGTATTTGTTTCAACTTAAACAAAAAATAATNAGAGTCCATTATATGTAGGTATAAGAAAGGAGACTTTAACGGGATATGAAGACACAAACCCGTTGCTCGAAGTTTATAAGAAATAAATAATCAAGATAATTAATCAATTTATGATACTATAAACTAAACCAGGGCATACATTACTATAAAAACAATTCAATTTAAATTTATTTTTGTCATTAATTTAATTATTTATACGTTGATGATATTTGAACTTTGTTGATTGATTTTCGACGATTCAAAAAATTCAAATTTAATTTTACCAATATGTCATTGGAAGGTTCCGGGCGGGTAAATTTTTGCGAGGCCCTCGTCTTTGTGGAATTAATTTTAATGATGATACTTGAAAAATGCAAAGTGATTCATAAATAAGTTTACAGTTTTAAAATTGTTTATCGAAAATTTAAAAAAATTGATATAGACAAAGATATCAAATTTGCGGCTTCTTTTAAGACTATTAAAAAATTCAAATAAACATTAGTAGTATGTACTATTACTGCCTAATATTTTTCTAATTACCTAGATTGTTGCGCGAGTGTGCGAGGCCCCTGCAAGAGCGATTGTGAGATTATAAACCGTAAGTCGTTTGCAACGTGACTGACAAACTGTCCACTGCTGCCAAAATGGCGTCTTCCACCATTCGATATGACCTTGCAGTTATGTCTATGGTACTAACCGAACATGGGCGCGAAATTTGAATTCGTTCGAACGGTTATAACTATAAAATTTTGAAAGTGGGCCATCTTAGGAACAGGGCTATCTTTGGTGCAAGTACTTTAGACTTTTTATTGAAACCAACCTTGCTTTTTAAGGGTAGCNTAAAACACAAAGATCCCAAACGGCCAAAGTAATAAGAACGGCAACAAGAATTCCAGAAAAAATTAAATATATACTCGGAAGTCTGGGAAGATATCAAAACTAAATTGGTCAACACGGCCATTGAGATAGCTCCACTTAAAAGAAAGAAAAAACACAGGTGGTGGAGTGTGAAATAGCCCTGAACTTAAGACTGCAAAAATGGAAGAAGTGGTATACGACCAAAAAAAAATCAGGACTATATCGAATTTAAAACACAAAGATCCCAAACGGCCAAAGTAATAAGAACGGCAAAAAGAAATTTTGAAAAGAACCAACTTATACAAATCGAGGAGAACTTCAGGAAGAACAACACCAGATCATTTTATAGAACATTTAAGCAAAACATTCAGGGATACCAACCCCAAAATCTATGCTTTAAGAATGAGAATGGGAAGTTGGCACTTAACAACCAAGATAACTGCAATATACTAGCACAATATTTTAATAAGCTCTTAAACTGTGAAGAACCGAAAGAGAGGTTTGACAAAATTGAACCAGAATACGTGTTCAAGGACTCAGATCCACCTGATTTGTCAGAGATCCAACAAATCATAAAAAACCTAAAAAATGATAAAGCCCCAGGGGAGGACTCTATTGTGGCTGAAATGTGGAAACATGTAGATACAAAGATGGTCCAAAAGCTGCACAGTGTCATCCAAAACATCTGGATAACAGAGAAGATACCCGAGGAATGGAAAACAGCCCTAATACATCCTATACACAAAAAGGGGGACAGAACGGATGTCAATAATTATAGAGGCATCTCACTGCTTCCAGTAACATATAAAATTCTATCGAAGGCAATACAAAACAGGCTGGATAAACAGCTAGATCACCAATTGGGAGAGTATCAAGGGGGATTCAGGAAAGGCAGATCATGTGCTGAACAAATTCTGAATTTAAAACTCATAATTAATTATAAAAAAATGAGAAACCAAGACATTCACATAACATTCGTGGATTTTAAGAAGGCATATGATTCCGTAGACAGGGAGACCCTTTTCAATACCTTGGAAGAATTTGGCGCTGACAGGAAGACATTGGCTATTACTAAGCAAACTCTTACTGACACAAAATCAAAAATGAAATTTCTAGGAGAAATTTCAGAACCCTTCGAAATCAAGACAGGAGTAAGACAAGGGGATGGACTATCACCACTACTGTTTAACTGTACACTTGAAAAAATTATGAGAGAATGGAGGAAAAAAATGGAAACAGAAGGAATACAGAAAGTCAAGATAGGAAGAAAGAAAGACGGTCTGGAGTTCGATTGTTTGGCATTTGCAGATGATCTAGCGATCTTGGCTGTTAGCTACGAAGACGCAGTAAAGCAAATTAATATCCTAAAGGAAACAGCTGAAAGAGCAGGGCTCCTCATATCTTTCGAGAAAACAGAATACATGACAAATGTTGAGCAAGGCCCCAAATTCCTTGAAACTATATACGGGAAAATAAAGAAAGTCGCAAAATTCAAATACCTTGGAGAAATAATCCAATCGAATGGATTAGATAAAGAAGCCAACATGGCAAGAACAAGAAAAATGGAAACCGCGTTCCATTTGACAAAAAATGTCTATAATAAAAAGTCCATCTCTCGAAATACGAAACTGAAACATTACGACACTGTGATTAAACCAGAAGGCTTATACGCTTCTGAATGCCTGGCGATGAACACAGCCAAACAGTTAGATGAACTCGAGAAGAAGGAAAGGAAGGTAATTCGAAAAATCCTCGGACCAAACTATGAAGATGGTAAATGGAAACTCAAAAGTAACAGGGAACTATACGAGAAAACAGAAAGAATAACGGACACAATGAGGAAGAGGAGAATAACATTCTATGGACACTTGAGCAGAATGAATGATGATAGACTAACAAAACAATTATTTGATTATTTTGATAAAAACCCAAAAACGCATATGCCATGGTTCAAGGGGGTCAAGTCTGACCTGGAGGAAATGGGGATAACAAGGATGGATGTGGACAACAGAGAGGTATTCAGATCAAAGGTTAAAAACTTTGTTGGTTTTCAAGCTAAGCTAAAGAAGAAGACAGGAGGTGTATGGACAGAAGAAAGACGAAAGCAACAAAGCGAAAGGATGAAGGACTACTGGAGGATAAGAGCAAGAGAGAAAAGAAAATCATGAATAGTTGTTTTCCGTGGTCCCTAGATGGCCGGATTCGAAAGAAGAAGAAGAAA
>NW_020439632.1:9096-9575 GCF_000699045.2 Agrilus planipennis
AAGCTGAGACATGTTTATCGAAAATTAAAAAAAATTGATAAAGACAAAGATAACAAATTTGCGGCTTCTTTTAAGACTATTAAAAAATTCAAATAAACATTAGTAGTATGTACTATTACTGCCTAATATTTTTCTAATTACCTAGATTGTTGCGCAAGTGTGCGAGGCCCCTGCAAGAGCGGGGCCCCGGGCGGATGCTCTGTTCGCCACCTCCAAAGGCCGCCCCTGAAGAAATCCGAAAACAGTTTGTTTTTTCAAAGACACACTAAAAAGTTTCCGATTGTGAGATTATAAACCGTAAGTCGTTTGCAACGTGACTGACAAACTGTCCACTGCTGCCAAGATGGCGTCCACCACCATTCGATATGAACTTGCAGTTATGTGTATGGTACTAACCGAACATGGGCGCGAAATTTGAATTCGTTCGAACGGTTATAACTATAAAATTTTGAAAGTGGGCCATCTTAGGAACAGGGCTA
>NW_020439633.1:0-4060 GCF_000699045.2 Agrilus planipennis
AAGCAGTTAATTTTTTAATAATGTACGAAACTCATTAATTTTTTGTAAAAACCTTTTCTAAATTAACACCTAAATCAGTATCTCTAAATCTTTCATAAACTTAGTTCATGCGATCAATTCTGAACTTTGGCATTTTCTAAAACAGTTGATGCTTTAAGAATGTACGAAAACTATTAATTCTTTATATCCGAATTAATACCTAAATTATTATTCCTAAAGCAATTCTAAATTTACCGAGAACCTACAAGTTTCTAACGGTTAATTTAGAACTTTTGGCGTTTTCTAAAGGAGTTTTTATTTTTGCCCAAAAATTATTAACCCTAATAAGATAATAAAAAAATACTGTTCCCAAGGGACAGAAAAATTGGTGGTCGTCGATGATATTTGACACGTATTTAGGATATCAACGCAAGCGAAGCCGTGGGTAAAACCTATCACGAGATTTTGTAAACAGATTGTCATAGGTATAGAAAAGGAAGTTGGGTACCGTTTATCCAGAAAGAAATATTGTCCTGAGGGATAGAAAAATTATTTTCATGTGGTCGTCGATGTTACTGACACGTAATTAGGACATCAATGCGAGCAAAGCCGCGGGTAAAACCTGTCATGAAATTTTTTATACACATTGTGAGTGGTACAAAAAAGGACGTAGGGACCTTTTATCCAGAGATCCCCGCGGATAGAAAAAATTAGATTAATGCGTTATATAGTTTTTTATAAAAAGCATTTCTGAATTAACACCTAAGTAGTCGTTATTCCTAAATTTCAGTATATTACAGTATTTTGCAGCATACCTTTCATATTTCTGTTGTGTGAGATTTATTTCGTACTGAGCTTTACGATTCACTCCTTCTCGAATATTGGTTCTTCTGTATGTAGATTAGTAGGAATGCTTTCTATTTTTTATTCAATTTTCGTTTGGTCAGTCTGATGTTGCATAACTTCTAACGCCTCACGAAGTTTTCATTATATAAAAACTTTTACTTTGTTCTTGTTTACTGAATTACTGCAGAGACAATACAAGATAAACCGGTTGATAAAAACAAAAAACGGACTAAAGGACGCACAAATGATTCTATAACATTATAGTTGAAAATTCAAACTGCAAATGTAAATTTGTATTCACAGTATTGTTTNATAAGGTCCTCACTCCTAGGACTGGTTGGACATGTACCTCCACTCTTTCCTATCCTGAGCTAATCTTTTCATTTCCCTAAAACTAGAACAACCCATATTCTTAACTATCTACGAACAGTAATCTACTCTAGGTCTACCCGTCCTAACTTCCGTTTCTTCCTCTAATGGGTCTCTGACTGGACCTTCATGTCTCAGGAGGTGTTCTACCAACCTATTTCGCCTATTTTTGATTGACTTCTATAGAGTCCGCTGTTCTTTTATTCTTTCTAATACCTCTTCATTTCTAACTTCACCTGTACAGCAGCGCGCTCCAAACATACACCTTTAACAATCTTTTTCGAATTTCTAAATTAATCGTTCGCGAGTATAGAAGTGACTTCTTTTTATTAAAGGCGAATCGACCCTGCCCTATTCTCTGCTTTATATCCCTATTACTCCTCCTCTCCTGACTTATCTGACTTCCTAGATACCTGAAATCGGTCACTTCTTCCAACTTTTCGTTTCCAATCTTTATATTCCCTCTTTCCTTACTTTTGCTTCCCTTGCATACCAGTATTTTTATTTATTTTTATACAATACAGTTTTATTAATAGCGCTTCCATTTTAATTAAAGCTATCTCTAACTCCTCCTTGCTGGATGCTAATACTGCTATATCACCTGCAATTCTAAGCATACTAATCTTTTGTCCCTGTATATCTACCCCTACATCTACCCTGTTCTGTCTTTAATGATGTTGATCGCGTCTTCGATGTATAGATTAAAAAGTAGCGGTGACAGTGTGCATCCCTGTCGGACTATCTTCCTGATATGTACTTCTCTACGTTGCAGCTCCATCTCTATGCTTGTTGGTCTTCATACAAACTAAGTATCACTCTTCTATCTTTGTAACTCCTCCCTACATGTGGTAGCTTATGATATATAAAATAGGTAATAATACGGTAGGCTGTTTGGAGATATATGTATATGCTTAGGTGACGTGATTGTTTGATTAGGTAGATTTATGACAGACTACAGTTTCATTAGCACCCTTGTCTGCGGGAGGCGGTCAGATATGTTGAAATAATGTCACGAGGTGATCTTTGTTTCAACATACACGATAGCTTTTATCACATTTACCATTACGACTTGGGAATTATGCAAACACCACTGGTTAATTTGATCAATATTCAAAAATTTATCATATTTACCAAATTTAGTGGTGATTATGCTTAATTAGTGAATATTATGTATAAACAGCGGATTAATTACATTTACCAAGAATGTAGCAAGTATGTTTATAGTGTTTCACATCTGTACTTTCTTCATTTCATCCAACTCATCTTACTCAACCTTATCACCACCCCCACTCATTTGCGGACACGAAGGAGATAAAAGAGAACCGCCACATTGCCACAGGCCAGAGTATAGATCGGTGAAACAGCCTCCCTACCAGCATCAAAAGTGGTAGAAATTAGCCACATTAAAGTAATAAAGAGAAGACGAAAATATTCAATTCAAATGGCTCTAACGTTTAATTACACTTTTTTTGGTTTTGTCCGTTTAAGTTGAGCTTGGTCGTAGGTATAACGTATTTTCAGGTAATAAATGGATAAAAATCATTTTGTTGAGCCTCCAGAATTTCTCGAAGGATGTCCAATGCTTCACCTAACAGTAATATGATTAATGGATTCGCTTTATCCTAGTCACTTGACCCATTTGTTTTGGCAGCGTCTTTGAATTGTTTCAGCTAAACGGATCGGAAAAATTCTCCTTTGGAAATATGCTGTTATTCTGAGATTGGGTATATATCTTAGATTTAAATCTGCTTATTTTGTCCTTTAATTTAATCTGCTCTCAGCTCCTCTAGCGCCTTCTGGACCGTTTTTATTTTCTGCTTGTCTATTCTTGCTCCTCTTCTAGTTTTTGGCCTTTCTTGTCTTTTCTTTTTGCACATATTATATTTCATTCCTCAGTTTATTGATGACAACTTCTTTCAGGATTTATTTGTTCTTGCCCAATTTTCATATCAAATTGCATTGAAACAACACCAGTCTTTCCGATTTGAATTTTAAATCTACTGCCTGATGAACAACTTTTGCAATGATTACTTACAGGACAACCGGTAGTTATTTTTGAATAAATTGTAGTTTAAGACACCCTCCTTGAAGTTAAACTAAATAACCAAAGTCATCAAACCAAAGGAAATACGTTACATGACCACAAGAACACTCACTTCGTTCGTGTCGACTTTTTCCTATTGTAACCTTATGATATTAAGCATGTCCATAAAAAAAAAGTTATTGGTATAATTGTATAGTATCATTAATATTGACCATACCTACTCCAAATTGCTTAACCGTTCGCATTAAGAAAATCATTTCCAGCATTTCTTTATAGATAACCTCATCCTGAAGATAGTTTAAACTGCTTGTTGTTTCATAATATAAGGTCGTCAGCCTCAAGATTGATTGGATACGCACCTCCACTCCTTCTTATCCTGAGCTAATCTTCGCATTTCCCTAAAACTAAAACAACCTACATCCTTAACTATTTGCGACTAGTAATCTAATCTAGGTCTCTCCCTCTCCTAACTTCCCTTTCTGCCTCTAGTATGTCTCTGAGTAGCGTTTCATGCCTGAGAGATGTTCTACCAACCTATCTCGCCTATTTTTTATTGACTTCCATAGAGTCCTCTGTTCTCCTATTATCTCTAATATTATTCATAATATACTATTGCTGAATAAAACATATTTTTTTATATATATGTATATAAGTATATAGACACATGACGCTATTGATTACTTCAATATTGTGTTATTTCGAATATCTATCTCTTTATATTCGTTCATTTTCCTGTTCACGATTTTGTCGCGATACCGATTTGTCAGTATTGACACGAACTTTATGAAAAATGCCTATCGGTACAGCTATTCACAACAACAA
>NW_020439633.1:7184-10298 GCF_000699045.2 Agrilus planipennis
CATCCGGATAGTTTATTTTTTCTTTGAACTGTTTAACTGCCTTCCCAGAACGCAGGTACGACACACTCATTTACAAATACGGCGCAAATGAAGAAAGGAGCCCGCGGCTAGTCGACGAATCGATAAGCCGTTTACGCACACGTGTTCCCGATTGCACACAATCACACTCGTGCATCGTGCTCGCTACACAATAATTATAAGAATGATTCTAATGTTTGAGTAAAAATGTAGTCTTTTTGTGTAATGAAACTTTCAAAAGTATAAGACTAGGAAATATCTACGCTTTGTGTTTTTTAACATTTTTAACTAAACAGAAAACTGAATTATTTGATTAAAAGTGCAAACCTACCTATATAATAAGAGCATTAAGTCATTAGATTAATTTTAAATATTAGATTAACTTTACTCATCATCATCATCATAAAGTCTTCAACCCAAAAACTGGTTGAACGCGCATCTACAATTCTCCCTTCTTGAGTTAATCTTCGATTTCTCAAAAATTGAAGCAGTTTATCTCTTTAACTATTTACAGTTCTGCCTCTGCCTCTCTTTACTCCTATTTCTGCTTCTATTCTATCTCTAAATAGCCCTCCACCAACCTGTCTCACCTATTTCTTATGACTTTAATTAGTAATGAGCAAAGCAAACAAAGACTAAGGTACTGGTCTTAGTCTTGCTTATTCAGTTTTGGTCTCGGTATTGTCTTGCTGATACAGTCTCCGTCTTGGTTTTGATCTTGCTGATATGATCTCGGCCTTGGTCTTGAGTGTTAAATATGAGTTTTGTTCATTTAATCTGATATTTTTTTTTAATAATTCTTTTGAGAACTTTGTGTCTATTGTCTTAAATGCTGAAATTGTCTGTCATACATGCGAGCTTGTCATGAATTAAAGAAAATAGTGTCGATAGTTGAGAATTATGAAAATTTGAGAACTTATCCTTTCCCCAAGGCATAAATTGAGCCTTCCTCCAACGCATAAATTGATCTTTTAGCGAACAAAATAGTATAAGGTACTTGAAAGAAGTAAAAAAATAACTAAAAAGAAATTAGTTTGTCTCTATATTTCAATCGTGTGTTATCCAGACATAGGAACAAAGAACACTTACTTCGGCGACATACTTGTACAGTAAATGTTCCTTATTCACGGTTTCCTTATTCGCGTTTTCATTATTCGCGGGTGAAAAAATTGCAACCTGTATTCCTGTATTCGCGGCTAAAAGTTTCATTATTCGCGGATGCAATCGGTAAACAGAAAAGGATTCGGTGTCATTTATTAAGGAGATTGACCGCAACAGACCGCTCGTGCCTACTGTGAATTTTTTCGAAAATATGGGGTTCTATTCTAAACATTGTGATTTAACGTTGCGAGATAAATATCTGATCTTTTTATGGTAACAGACAAAGGTTCACACTAACTCGGCACCTTTTTAGTTTTCAATAATATGGTCATTAATAGCTTTCACAAGTGCTTAAAGTTGATGCTTCTTGTAGGACACGTATTTTCAATAGAAATTAAAAAATGGCCTTCGTCAGGCTTTAGAACAAAGCTTTATCTACCTTACTACAAAATTTCAAACATCTGTTCCAAACATTAAACTCATGATATCTAGANCAAATTTAGTGGTGATTATGCTTAATTAGTGAATATTATGTATAAACAGCGGATTAATTACATTTACCAAGAATGTAGCAAGTATGTTTATAGTGTTTCACATCTGTACTTTCTTCATTTCATCCAACTCATCTTACTCAACCTTATCACCACCCCCACTCATTTGCGGACACGAAGGAGATAAAAGAGAACCGCCACATTGCCACAGGCCAGAGTATAGATCGGTGAAACAGCCTCCCTACCAGCATCAAAAGTGGTAGAAATTAGCCACATTAAAGTAATAAAGAGAAGACGAAAATATTCAATTCAAATGGCTCTAACGTTTAATTACACTTTTTTTGGTTTTGTCCGTTTAAGTTGAGCTTGGTCGTAGGTATAACGTATTTTCAGGTAATAAATGGATAAAAATCATTTTGTTGAGCCTCCAGAATTTCTCGAAGGATGTCCAATGCTTCACCTAACAGTAATATGATTAATGGATTCGCTTTATCCTAGTCACTTGACCCATTTGTTTTGGCAGCGTCTTTGAATTGTTTCAGCTAAACGGATCGGAAAAATTCTCCTTTGGAAATATGCTGTTATTCTGAGATTGGGTATATATCTTAGATTTAAATCTGCTTATTTTGTCCTTTAATTTAATCTGCTCTCAGCTCCTCTAGTGCCTTCTGGGCCGTTTTTATTTTCTGCTTGTCTATTCTTGCTCCTCTTCTAGTTTTTGGCCATTCTTTTCTTTTCTTTTTGCACACATTATATTTCACTCCTCAGCTTATTGATGACAACTTTTTTCGTGATTTATTTGTTTTTGCCCAATATTATATATCAAATTGCATTGAAACAACACCAGGTTTTCCGATTTGAATTTTAAATCTACCACGTGGTTAACAACTTTTGCAATGATTACTTACAGGACAACCGGTAGTTATTTGTGAATAAATTGTAGTTTAAGACACCCTCCTTGAAGTTAAACTAAATAACCAAAGCCATCAAACCAAAGGAAATACATGACCACAAGAACACTCACTTCGTTCCTATTGTAACCTTATGATATTAAGCATGTCCATAAAAAAAAAGTTATTGGTATAGTTGTATAGTATCATTAATATTGACCATACCTACTCCAAATTGCTTAACCGTTCGCATTAAGAAAATCATTTCCAGCATTTCTTTATAGATAACCTCATCCTAAAGATAGTTTAAACTGCTTGTTGTTTCATAATATAAGGTCGTCAGTCTTAAGATTGGTTGGATACGCACCTCCACTCCTTCTTATCCTGAGCTAATCTTCGCATTTCCCTAAAACTAAAACAACCTACATCCTTAACTATTAGCGAACATTAATCTAATCTAGGTCTCTAGCTCTCCTAACTTCCCTTTCTGCCTCTAGTATGTCTCTGACTAGCCTTTCATGCCTGAGAGATGTCCTACCAACCTATCTCGCCTATTTTTTATTGACTTCCATAGAGTCCTCTGTTCTCCTATTATCTCTAATATTATTCATAAT
>NW_020439634.1:0-9550 GCF_000699045.2 Agrilus planipennis
TCCTTGTAAACCACTGAAGGGATAAGGTTTTATTCCTAAAGTGATTTCAAGAGATTATATGTATAAACCTTCTCAATTTATACTATGAAATAAAGGTTTACATTAAATGGAGCATAAGTGAACTTTAATAATCATAACACAGTTCTAAAACGGGAAAACACGTAGTCTCTGTTATAGAAAAGTACTCACTAATGTCCATTATAATTTCGAATAATTGGTTATAAATACTACAGAACGGGTTATACCGATATTTTTAGTTACATAAACTGTAATTATGTATATATTATGTTTATACTAAAATGATTTTTATAGTTTAAGTACATTTTAATATTTCAGCGCATGCGCAAAATTACACCTAGTTCAATAGTGTTATTTAAATTCTTTTATATTGCAACCGGCATAAAAATAGATAATACACCAGGATTGGCATAAGTTCCTTTTTTAAAACTAATAACCTTTTTTCCTGATTTTATCTAAGAGGTAAATATTTTGTTTTCGCTGTTTATGGAAAACAGTGGTCAACGAACGAATGACCATCTTAAAAGAAAAAAAAATATTTCCCAATCAAGTTTCATAAATTTAAAATAAAGTTAACGAAGAAGAAACAAAAATAAAAAAATTCCCAAATGTTGTTTGGCAAATTAAAACAACTGAGAATGTGTTATTATGTGCATATTATCCTTCTAATGTTTGTCACAGGTAAGTATTATAAATATACATAAGAATATTATAAACGACATGAATATTTATGATTATTAAACTAGTCCGAAAAAGCCAAAACCATGTTATTGTAATTCAAATGTTCTAGATAATGATTCAGCAGTACTATATGAAGATCTACTTACGACTGTATTAATAAACAACAAAAAGGAGACAACGGCGATGATTATAAAATAAAACAAAAAATAATAATAACAATGTAGAAAATAAAGTAACATAAACTAAGGTTACATGAGAACAAATGATTGATAGTGAGTTGGTATGACAATAGCATTCATCTGTCGATCGACTGATTCTAATGTAGTAGTAATAAAAGTAGTACTAGCTTAGAGTGTGGAGAGCTCATGTTAATAAAAAACCACCCTGTACATTGGTTTATCTTACAATTAGTAGTTACAAAAATTAATTATGTATGCAAAAGTAAACAAAAAAATTAATTCTAGACATAATAATGTCCATGATGCCGGGCTAGAGTTCTGCGACAGCAGCAGTAGCACGGGAGGGGCGTTCCGGGCAAAAGTTGCTTACATCTAGCTTACGTCTAGTGAGAATCAGTGGGACGACGCGAGGCCGACGCCCCGGGCATCCGTGTGGCGTGAAGCCGGGGGCGCCGACCCTGCGACGTCTCTGGCCTTACCCACTTACCTCCTCGGCGGCCCGTGCGGGGAGGGGGAGGGAAACGGAACGGTTTCATCATGAATCTCGTCAATTACTAAATTCGTCGTTATGTCTAAGGACAACAACTTGAAACAATTGGAATGACCGTAAAATGACTCCAACATAATCAAATCGAGAACAGTAACTATGGTTTTTATTAATTATACTTTTAAATATTATATTTGTCTACTTATAGTTTAAGATAATTATAAAACATTTTCCAAATATGAAGGAGGTACAGTGATTTTAAAAGTTAATTTGTGTATTTGTGTACTATTTCAGTTGATTTTTTAAGGAATAATATTTCATTAAAATGAAGAAAAGGAAAAGTTGAAAGATATCAATACAAGTGTAATTTTTTTTGCTGATGTTTTTAATTTCGGATGATTTACACTTTTTTTAGTTGGATTTCTTCCTTAGTGTGTTCGATAAATAATCTNAAAAAAAATACGGTGAAAAAACTTCAAGATAACACCTTAACGAAAAGACTTCAGTAATAATTTTGTTTGCATGCATAGTCCGCTTAATATTTTTGGTCTTATCACTTAGTTTAATCAACCGTGTAGCTACAGGGTTGCAAGGATGGGTAACAAGATTACCTGACAGGACTATTGACGATGTTGTTGCCTCCTCCTCCTGCTGCACCCTGTTGGTCGGGAGCGACAGATTGGGGTGGCGGCGGACTGAAGGGTGGTCCCGTCCCCGCCGCCGCTGCTGCCGCGGCCACTGCGGCTGCGGCCGTTTGTCCAGGTGCTGGCAACAGCGCCACGGTCGCATCCTTCACTTCCTTTTGCACGTCTCCGTTCTGGGTAGGAAACCCAGCGGGCGCAGCCGCCCCAAAAGGAGCGCTCATGCCCGTCTGAACCATGTGCTGTAGCAAGAAATAAACACAATATTTTAAAAATATTGAGGCATTGGTCGCATCTTTACTGGCACTACCTTTTCATTGATGATTTCAGTCAATATTAATTTTCCTTATGGTTATATTTTCTATTCAAATTGATATTGTGGCTATTTTTTTTAATAAGACAATAAATATAAAGCATCAAAAATCTTCACCAGTTAATAACTACAACTTATTAATAAAGTAATGTCATTGTTAATGTATTAATTAGAACCATTATAAAGAGCAACTAATCGAGAATTTTTTAGTGGGCAGTTGTTTTCTTATGATATACAATATGTCGAGTAAATATATAGGTACATTGAAGGTATAATTTTTTTGCATTCGTTATAAAAGATATTTTGTTGTATTACTGTAGTGGGGTAAAGATGCGACAAAAAAATAACTGCCACATTAAGGCGCAGTTATAATGTTTATTAAATTGACAGTACATAACAAGAAACTAAGAATCGACAAAAGTTACAACAATTCAAGATACACTTTAGAATAGAATGTGATAATCACTATTTTACGAAAATTAAGTAGAGAACAATTAATTGATTGATTAGTTAATTAATCACTATTTAAAGGTATGTATAAAACGATAAAGTAGTAAATGGATATGAAGTAAAGAGAGAACAACGTAACGTCTCAGAACGAAACGTGGTATACAGTAGCTACAGCACAATCATTAAATTCTGAACCCAATTCATACTACGTCATCAGAAAAAACTTGCTTTGCTCAAGTCTTAGTATAACTTGAAAATTGCATTTATTTGGAAACGTCATGCACAAAGTCTTTGTAAATGTAAAGTAGAATTTTCGGTTTTAAAAACAAAACTTGCTGCTACTTACAGTAATAAAGAATAACAAAAATTAAAAAAAAAAACAAAATTGATTTATAAATAACGTAAGCAGTACTTTAATATTTGGGACCGTAGCCGCCAAAATGACTGACCTCTGTTGGAAAGCTTATGAGTATAGGTGCACAATGGCGAAGATCACTCATGACGGAAACAACCAAAACTGTGATACGCCATTAACCATAACAAATGTATGGGAGAAGGGTTAGACTTTTAATAATACATTGCATATGGCTTAAATTAAGCTAGAATTGTAATATTAATCTCATCCTTTGTGCTCATAATTCTGTAGATTCAGTACTCAAATTCCTAAGTTAACTGACCGTCTTTACCCTTAAACATGTCCACCAGGTTAAAAGATTGGTAATTTTCAGTTAAAAAATTCCACCAAACAGCAACTTCCTGTACATCGAAGATAAGTTTAAAGCACAATTCTATCCTTTACTTGGACTTTTTAATAGTCAGCTAATTCCAGACAAAATTCTACACAAATACACATATGATAAGTATGTAAGTTGGATTAGGTTTTTGTCATGACGGACTTCGATTTTTGTAATCCTCCATAGGCTTTCCAAACAGGTATCCAACCGTGACAGGGGTTGCCCTAAATACTAAAGTGCAGCCATGTGTGTGAACATTATCTAATTTTATATGCCTTTAATTATTTGTTTTCTGGGCATCAAAGTAATTACTGTGCATTTTTTTTTTGAAACAAATATTTTTTAATGACGTTTAGGGATGTGGTGTATATGATATAATGCAACAAGTTTTGTAAAATATTTCAATTTATTAAAATAAAAAAACTGATGCATACCTTCGATCCCCTCTCATTAAAAATAATTTCTACGTCTAGAATTGGCCCAAATTGCTGAAAAAATAAAAATTTTAAACAATTTGTACAATATAAATACATAGACAAAGCTTTTATATGACAGAAACGTCATTCTTTTTGAAATTAGTGAAGCAATAAGTACATTATTAACTTAACAGACGAGTCATTAATTAACTTAAAAGCGGATGTTCAGAAATTCTATTGTAATGATAATTGAATATTACACGTCAAAAACCTATACATATAACTTCACATATACTTTAAGAACAGGTTTACACTTCAATAATTATATTGGCGGGTGTATAGTTTACGACACCATCTCTGAAGTTGGCTCCGCAAAATGACAGAAGTTTTGTCAGTTTCTTTTAGACAGATACGGTTACAATCATAAGGCTACGGTAGAAAAAGACAACACGAGCGAAGTAAGTCAGAATGGCAATTGCCTGCTCTACTTATTATCTCTACGACCCCTACGCACTTTGACCCCTTAGGTTATGTTAGCAGCATTGCTGTATTACAATATTTGAAGTCAACTTCAAGAAGAATGTCGGTAAACTATTTTTTTACCAACATATTTGTACTTAAGTAAGAATTTTGTACAATCGAAACCATGAAAAATATTTGTTTTTACCGATGTGTTTCAGTTTTTATTATTTTGTATATTACTTCACTGTCTTAAGGCTTACCCCAAACATGGCTCTCAAATCTGGATCCCTAAATCGGAATGGAATGTTGGAGACATGTAATCGTTTAGGTTGATTTTTGGTAGGATCTTGAGCAGGGGTGCTACCCGCAGGGGTGGCTTCAGGTGTGCCTGTTGCAGTCGGAGGTGCTGCTGCCGCCTCCGAGGCCTCAGGCTGTTGTAATACTTGGGGTTGTTCACACGAATACGTCGCCGAACCCCTAAATAAAAATCATTATTCTAACTTCATCAAAACAAATTTTCTTAGTAAACTCCTTTTTCTTAAGGTATGAATGCTTCTTAATAAAAGAAAATTCAGTACTAAAAAAAAATACGGTGAAAAAACTTCAAGATAACACCTTAACGAAAAGACTTCAGTAATAATTTTGTTTGCATGCATAGTCCGCTTAATATTTTTGGTCTTATCACTTAGTTTAATCAACCGTGTAGCTACAGGGTTGCAAGGATGGGTAACAAGATTACCTGACAGGACTATTGACGATGTTGTTGCCTCCTCCTCCTGCTGCACCCTGTTGGTCGGGAGCGACAGATTGGGGTGGCGGCGGACTGAAGGGTGGTCCCGTCCCCGCCGCCGCTGCTGCCGCGGCCACTGCGGCTGCGGCCGTTTGTCCAGGTGCTGGCAACAGCGCCACGGTCGCATCCTTCACTTCCTTTTGCACGTCTCCGTTCTGGGTAGGAAACCCAGCGGGCGCAGCCGCCCCAAAAGGAGCGCTCATGCCCGTCTGAACCATGTGCTGTAGCAAGAAATAAACACAATATTTTAAAAATATTGATGATGACAGCGAAATAAATCATGATAGGAGTGGGTGGCATTTTGAAATATATTATGTACTTTATTTATAAGCATTGGGGGTAAATTTTTTTTCCTGTATAGGGAGGGTGCGGAAGAATTTGAAGTTATACCATGAGGAATTTATTTAGGTGCGTACCAAAATTATCTGAAGCAATATTTAAATTCCCAAATGGTTAAAAACAATTTTTCTTTAATGGTAATAATAATTTCCTTGCATATTTGAGTTTTTATCCTAAATTAGATAACATCATTTCTCATTTTTAAAAATTACTTATTGTATTAGTCAGTTCAATAATGTGTCCTACATGTTTTGTGTATTTACTCTAAGTGAAAACCATTAAGGTGCCATGTAATTTTTAATTGCATTAAAAGAAAAAACATTATCCGGAAATGCTTCACGGCATGTTGCCCATGATTTTAACTTCTTACACAAATTGTTTGCTTTTAATTTATTTCATTTTCCAGGATTGACCATAAGAATAAGTTGAGCGCAAAAAATAAAGGAGCAATAAATGAAACATTTAAATATTTTAAGGACCAACCACCATAAACCAGTCATAACACTAATTCATTAAAAAATAAAGGAATTGAAGCAGAAATATTGAAATTTTAATAAGGTTGTTTAACAATAAAATTACTTAATGAGAGAGAATTGGGTTTAATGAAGACAGACAGAAAATCTTCATGGTTAAAATAACAAACCATGTGGTTGACGTAAACAGTAAACTATTTATGTTTAGTATAAATTACTAGCAGAAATACTCGATTTCCCGGAGCTTTTAATACTTATTGTTAGTTTTTGTACTGGTCAAGGATTTTTTTACATATTTTCATGTAATACTTATAAAAAGAACATTACATTTTAGAAAATGCTACGTAGATTTGTGTCGATCTACTTTAGAAACACAATTGAATTATAAATGACATCAGTAATATTAAATAATTTATAACAACAATGAAAACGTTTGTTATTTTTGACGCTTTTACCCTTTTCATTTTGAAAGTGCAATTTTCCTTCAACCCATCACAATTAACAATTTAACGTAACGGTTTCTAAACGAGAAGTAATTGACGATGACATCATTTATTTAACGAATTCCTTCCCTTTGTAAATAATATACTTCACACAGACAAGTGTTTTATTTCCACATCCTCAACCAATTAGCCCCCTCTTTAGTGCACTTTTGCTCGTAACNTTCTTTTTGAAATTAGTGAAGCAATAAGTACATTATTAACTTAACAGACGAGTCATTAATTAACTTAAAAGCGGATGTTCAGAAATTCTATTGTAATGATATTTGAATATTACACGTCAAAAACCTATACATATAACTTCACATATACTTTAAGAACAGGTTTACACTTCAATAATTATATTGGCGGGTGTATAGTTTACGACACCATCTCTGAAGTTGGCTCCGCAAAATGACAGAAGTTTTGTCAGTTTCTTTTAGACAGATACGGTTACAATCATAAGGCTACGGTAGAAAAAGACAACACGAGCGAAGTAAGTCAGAATGGCAATTGCCTGCTCTACTTATTATCTCTACGACCCCTACGCACTTTGACCCCTTAGGTTATGTTAGCAGCATTGCTGTATTACAATATTTGAAGTCAACTTCAAGAAGAATGTCGGTAAACTATTTTTTTACCAACATATTTGTACTTAAGTAAGAATTTTGTACAATCGAAACCATGAAAAATATTTGTTTTTACCGATGTGTTTCAGTTTTTATTATTTTGTATATTACTTCACTGTCTTAAGGCTTACCCCAAACATGGCTCTCAAATCTGGATCCCTAAATCGGAATGGAATGTTGGAGACATGTAATCGTTTAGGTTGATTTTTGGTAGGATCTTGAGCAGGGGTGCTACCCGCAGGGGTGGCTTCAGGTGTGCCTGTTGCAGTCGGAGGTGCTGCTGCCGCCTCCGAGGCCTCAGGCTGTTGTAATACTTGGGGTTGTTCACACGAATACGTCGCCGAACCCCTAAATAAAAATCATTATTCTAACTTCATCAAAACAAATTTTCTTAGTAAACTCCTTTTTCTTAAGGTATGAATGCTTCTTAATAAAAGAAAATTCAGTACTAAAAAAAAATACGGTGAAAAAACTTCAAGATAACACCTTAACGAAAAGACTTCAGTAATAATTTTGTTTGCATGCATAGTCCGCTTAATATTTTTGGTCTTATCACTTAGTTTAATCAACCGTGTAGCTACAGGGTTGCAAGGATGGGTAACAAGATTACCTGACAGGACTATTGACGATGTTGTTGCCTCCTCCTCCTGCTGCACCCTGTTGGTCGGGAGCGACAGATTGGGGTGGCGGCGGACTGAAGGGTGGTCCCGTCCCCGCCGCCGCTGCTGCCGCGGCCACTGCGGCTGCGGCCGTTTGTCCAGGTGCTGGCAACAGCGCCACGGTCGCATCCTTCACTTCCTTTTGCACGTCTCCGTTCTGGGTAGGAAACCCAGCGGGCGCAGCCGCCCCAAAAGGAGCGCTCATGCCCGTCTGAACCATGTGCTGTAGCAAGAAATAAACACAATATTTTAAAAATATTGAGGCATTGGTCGCATCTTTACTGGCACTACCTTTTCATTGATGATTTCAGTCAATATTAATTTTCCTTATGGTTATATTTTCTATTCAAATTGATATTGTGGCTATTTTTTTTAATAAGACAATAAATATAAAGCATCAAAAATCTTCACCAGTTAATAACTACAACTTATTAATAAAGTAATGTCATTGTTAATGTATTAATTAGAACCATTATAAAGAGCAACTAATCGAGAATTTTTTAGTGGGCAGTTGTTTTCTTATGATATACAATATGTCGAGTAAATATATAGGTACATTGAAGGTATAATTTTTTTGCATTCGTTATAAAAGATATTTTGTTGTATTACTGTAGTGGGGTAAAGATGCGACAAAAAAATAACTGCCACATTAAGGCGCAGTTATAATGTTTATTAAATTGACAGTACATAACAAGAAACTAAGAATCGACAAAAGTTACAACAATTCAAGATACACTTTAGAATAGAATGTGATAATCACTATTTTACGAAAATTAAGTAGAGAACAATTAATTGATTGATTAGTTAATTAATCACTATTTAAAGGTATGTATAAAACGATAAAGTAGTAAATGGATATGAAGTAAAGAGAGAACAACGTAACGTCTCAGAACGAAACGTGGTATACAGTAGCTACAGCACAATCATTAAATTCTGAACCCAATTCATACTACGTCATCAGAAAAAACTTGCTTTGCTCAAGTCTTAGTATAACTTGAAAATTGCATTTATTTGGAAACGTCATGCACAAAGTCTTTGTAAATGTAAAGTAGAATTGAGTTACAGCTCTTTGGCTCTTGTGCTTTGTGCTGCATATCCTTGTTGTACGTACATCAGACAAAAAGTTACGATTGATGAGTATTAATAAAAAAAAACACGTGTTTTTTTTGTACGTCACCCCCAAGCTGCCGATATGTTCAATAGGGTGCAAAACGATTGTAGCTACTTCGGTAAACGGCCGCCTGAAAATTATTATTATTATTATTATTATTATTATACCTTTGACCATTTTAAAAAACTATTCCATGTAATGAAAATGTTAAATTATTTTAATAAAAAAAAAAGAATAGGCTTATGTGTAGTTATAAGGAAAAATAGGATAAAAGGGATTTACTGACAGTTGTGAGATTTTTCTTCTAGATATTTGTTATTTTCTAAAAGGGACAAAAAATGCTCCAATTTGATCAATCAGAAATTTTTTTATAAAGTAACAAAATACAAGCAAAGAACATAAAAAATGTACAATGCATTTGTGCCTCACTTAAGATATCTTATGATATTTGCATAACTTTCACACCTCGTTACAGCTGAGACACAACCTGGGCTGACTTTGTACGTATAAACTATTTTTTATTATTACATTGTATACTATATGTACAGACTAGAGCTATCCTGTCACTCTTGGGTGTATTTACATTCATTTTTATTTAATTTTGATTTATGTCGAGTTTTTTACCTTTCCCAAATTAATAGATTTAAAAAATACAATTAATCTAAAGATATTACTGATTAATACTAACA
>NW_020439635.1:0-6772 GCF_000699045.2 Agrilus planipennis
TGTGGTCTGCGATTTCACTGGGTAATTGGAAATATATTTAATATACTTTTGAAAATAAAGTATTTTTGATAATTTAAGGCTAAAAAAAGCTCCTTCTGACTACGACAGAAGAAACAACGCCTTGGTTGGTACAAGAAATCACAGAACTGCAGGAGTGGAAATCCATAATTTTCAGTGTTGTGTGTGTAGCGGACAATAAAAAAAGGATAATTCGTACCAAAAACGAAGCTTTCCAATCAAATTATTTAAAGCAGACTGTTAAATTTCCTGGTGGTCCCATGGAATTTAACATTCATGGACTGTATTTCAAACATTTTTCTGTTAGCAGTCTTCAGTTATTTGCGCATCTTTTCTCCTAAAGCTAAATGAAACCGACCCTTTTGTAATGTAATCCTTAACTTGTTAGCCGATTTTGCTGGTCATTCAAAATCCGCTTAGTTTATCCATTATTGTATATTCGGGGTAAGTCTCCTGGCTTGCTATCGTTTCATCTTGCTCTCGGGGAGCGTTCAAGTTGGAAACGGTAACGAATCCTTGTTTGAACGTAAAAGCCATCTACATACATTACCTACGGAAGATGGTGACACGGACGTTACTCGTAAACTTCGTGTTTAATCCGCGAACTGTATCTACGTGATACTACGTGAGATCCAATAATTAAACTTCCAAATCCAGCTATCAGCCATTATGTGCGCTCGGCCCCTGGAAATGCCACCCTGATGGCGTTATTATAATCGAAAGGATGGAATGGAACGATTACTCTGCGCTGCATGCTTTCCACGAATAGAGAACTGTGCACTATGTATACATCAAGCAAAACTACAAGCACCTAGTTACTTAAACGTGCATTCAAAAGCAAAAGAAAGGTCAGAAATTTTAATTTTATTCATGTATTAGTAATATTAGTCACATCTAAGCTTGCGGATGATCAATTTAGAAATTCAAAAATGGTATTTTTAAAGGTGTATCTCTGGAACACGGCAATGCACAGGTGCGAAAAGTTGAAGGCAATGGTAATGTGGTGTTACAGGTGAATGATGAGGATACTGTGGATTGAGAAGTTTAGAAATGAGGAGGTATTTATAACAGTAAGAGAACAAGAGCGTTATGGAAGTCAATAAAAAATAGGCGAGCTAGGTTTTTAGGACACTATCAGGCATGAAGAAATTAGAAGAAGTGGCCGATTTTAGGTATTTAGGAAGTCAAATAAATCAGGACGGAAGGAGTAGTAAGGATATAAAATAGAGGATAGCGCACGGTCGAGTCGCCTTCAATAAAAAGAAGTCACTTCTATGTTCGCGAACGGTTAATTTAGAAATTCGAAAAAGGTTGTTAAAGGTGTATGTTTGGAACACGGCGCTGTACGGGTGCGAAACATGGACAGTGGGCGCGGCGGAAAGAAAAGGTTAGAAGCGTTTGAAATGTGGTTAGATTACTGTTCGCAAATAGTTAAGGATATGGGTTGCTTTAGCTTTAGGAAAATGCGAAGGTTAGCGCACGATAGGAAAGAGTGGAGGTGCGTGTCCAACCAGTCTTAGGACTGACGACCTTATGATGATGATGATAGGGAAAACTGAACTTCGAGTTATTGGTTAAACCAGGGCTGTCCAACTGGCGGCCCGCGGGTCGTATATGACCTGCCAAATTATTTTTACGGCCCGCGGGTACATTTTACTATGAATAAATTTATGTTACTAAATTAATATTAAAACTACTTTACTATGTAAAAATAATAAATATGTGATTTTGGACTTGGATATTGTTGCTAAACAATTACGGTCACAATGTTCTCATTAATAAATTACGAATATTTTACAGTTTTATCTTTAGTATAAATAAAGTATTTTTTTAATTAACATAAACTGACTTTACATTTATAAATCTTCTTGGCCCCCGAAATGTTTGGTGAAGAAAATATGCCCCGCGGGCTATAATAAGTTGGACAGCGCTGGGTTAGACAACACTTTGAAAATGTTAAGCTGATCTCAGACGAGCAAGCAGCTTCGTTACAGTTAGTCTTTGTTCGCTCCTCTTTTTCCTTCCATTTCCAGCGAACCGGTTCGTTCCGCCGTTTACGTTTACATGAAACCGGGATTTAGCATCAGCGTGTCGCCTTTTACATATACATATACGTTTCATTATCGTCTTCCCTTTATGCCAAGGAAAGTCATGCGGCCAGGAGCCTTCTTCTTATCTGATTCAACACGCAGTTACATATGAACTAAAGGCAGCCTAGGTCGGTCGGTTGCTTGCAGTAGATGTTGGCAGGCCATCGGTTCTTTGCTCCATGTTTAGGAAATAAAATAAATTTTTCTGTTTCTAAAACTTCTATTTTCTGTAAACAGAATCGTTTGCGTGCAAATAACGAAATGTACTTGAGCGATTTATAAATTGAAAAAGTAATAAAACGGGTGTCCTGCATATGGAGTGCCTCATAACTCAACCACCAGTCAACGCTGTTCGCTGAAGAAAGTCTGAGTTATTTTAGGAATCAGTTCTATGTATGTACGTACACCACTAAAGCGCTAAAGGTAGTACAATAAATATAATTTACCATATTCATGAAGGAATTCTATAGAATCCACAGAAACGAAACCATCTACCGCTTCTATAATCGGTATAAACTAGAGATGGGTCACGTACCTGGTTTGGATCCGGTACTCGGAAAATCCGACATTTTCTTTCGGATCCAGCTGGGTACTTGGTAGTGCTGGGTAATTTTACCAATGAAAAAAGAAAAAGCACCAGCAATAATAATTTAATAAGTGTTGGGATAGATCGTTTATCCCAATTCTTCAATTATTGATTACTATACCAAATTATTTGATATAGTTTTTGCGTTTACTTTTTCTCGCGAACAAGAGTAGGTACAATTTGTCACCGTGCAGACTTTTAGTGTTTATAAACATTATAGGCTCGTTGTTTGATATAATACAGTATTTAAAATTTCTAACGATATTCCACATTTATAGGTTTACCCTTTGTAAAGTTTAACGTAATAAAATGTTGTAAAGAAATCTCGAATTATATAAACGCTTTCCATGTTAGATGGATGTGTATTGTGTCATGCGAGTATGTGTTATTAAAAGTAATTACTCTGTCAGATCCTAACAGTGAATACGTTCTTTGTTTCGTTAACCCGCCCTTATTCGTTCCCAAACAATTTTCGACTTCATTTGACTCCACGTTCGTTTAATTAATCAAAAGAACTAAACGTCAGTCCTTGTTTATTTTACGTCTCGTAATTAAAAACCGTTCTGGTCATATTAATATCTACTAGGATAATTTATTTTACAATCAATCGAGGCAGAACGTGTTGCGCAAATTTATTTAGCTTTTTTCGAATTCGGTTTGGCTAATAAGTCTTCGTATCTGAACGTTAGCTTTTTGCTTCTGCTAGCTGAAGGTTAGATGCTGATGGGTATTACGTTTCACTTCTCTGTGTATCTACAGGTATTGTAGCCTTATGGATGGATACGTACACATATGCAGGCATATATATGTATATGAAATGTAAAATTAGTAACCTAAAAAAACTTGTAAGGTTTGTTTAAATTACACACTTCACACTGGATGTTTTTACCAGGGGTTTCTTGTTCAGGCATTGATGGCGAAAATATTTAGTAAAAGTGACAGACGATTAAAACGGTGTTTGTGTGGGTATGTATGTCTGGTGTGTTGTATGTTAAATGGGAGGTTGAAAGAGATTTTAATGCAGCACGTTGGAAAAATAAAAGGATAAATATTTGATCATCGTTATTTATTTTTCCAAATTAAGTTGCATTTTGTAGAAACTGTAGTTTTGAAAAGTGAACATTTAATGCTTACGTGGGATATCTATAGAGATTATTGGAAGTGCGTACTAAAAACATGTTTTCTGCGTTTTAATCCTTAAGCTTTCAATAGGGAAATCATAAAAACAAATGTTCTCCATGTTATACCAATACTAATCATTTTGAAGCATGTTTAAAGTTGCGCGCTACTTTATAGGAACCATGAACTGGTTCCATCATCACCACCATGTTTTTTAGGCTTCTCCATTTAGCGGATCCCAATAACCATTACTTAGTTCGCACAAAGTATGAAAATGATCTCACAATTGAACTCTATCTGAACCTATTCGTTTGAAATTGTAACATCTCTCACTCACTCACGACAATCCGTCTTGAATTCGTCTAAATCAGCGGCTTATCCTAACATTTTCAATTAGTTAACACCACGATTGACTTTATGTCCTCTTTAAAATGTTCTGTTACATATATGCAAATGAAAATTATCCTTATTTTATCGGCGGCGCCGGGCCGTCTGTTATATTATAACTTTTCCACAGTCTTTCTCAAGACTGTCGTCATGGAAATCAAACGAAAGGTTGTTCATCAAGCGATTTTTCAGGCCGTTTATTTTGGTGCAAGCTGTGTTCGTTCTCGAAAAATGAGCTTTTCAAAACTTTGCATGATTTTTTGCGTACACTCCAGACTTTGAGATTTTTTTACATACAACTTGTTTACCCTGGGAGATCGGTAGCGTTGAAAACATAAGATGCTGGTCTGAAAATGCAACAAGATCAATGATTTTCTGGTTCTGATCTTTATTTAACTGATTGTTATAAGTGTATTACCTCGGAAAATATCTATTTCACCTTCGCGGGGGTAATTAAAATGATGTCTCATTTATATTTAATTCACCTTTGTATAATCAAATGTCAAGATTAAAAATTTATCCATATAAGAATTTCTTTGTTTAAGATATTCAATATTTTATGATAATATTTCTGCATCTGGTAATTAATGAACATGAACAATTGCACAACTATGAGTTTTGCGTAAATTTACCTATGACTTGTTAGAAAAATTACAACCATTGCAATTACGCTCGTCGTCTCGTGCACACGTAAACTCGTACATAAAGATTTACATCTGCGACCGTTGCCGCGAAGCACGGTTTGCATTTATATCAATCATTAAAATTCTAAAGTAACGAAAGTGACGGATAAATTTGTTACACAAAAAGGCCGTAGCCCGTAGGACGTGATTGATGCAGTTGCATTCGGAATGAAAAATTATCCCAGCAACTTCCGCCTAGCGCGTTGAACTGGGTAGTGTGTAGTGAGTAGTGAGCTCGCTTTTAAATTTAGATGGGTTTCACTTGGATGAAGACAGCGCTCTGTTTCTGCCGGATTTATCGCTTTCTTCATAATAATTTTTACCGTGCGTGGCCTCCGTGAATGCATACTAGGGCCCATTTTAATTAAACTAATATATTTTTCAAAAAGAATATCTTTAGCTTTAATAAAAGTTAAATGTTAGTATCTACAGGAACATATGTGGTGAGGGTTCCATTATTTTACACTATCCAGTATTAGAAATTTCTACATTGGCTTTAAATTTAAAAATTTATTTATCGTACAATACCCTAAAAACATTTTTTGACGTGACAACGTCTTATAATTCGATGGAGCCCGGCTGCACGCACGAAAAAACATGATTCATGCGGCGTTACCTCGCTCTGAGGCGTTCCATTTAAGGCTTGAAGTGCAAGCGAGAGCGCGGAACGAGCGACAAAGAGGCACAATCGGCCTCCGCGTTCGGCANTTTCAAGAAAAGTATTTTGAAAACACGTATTTTTTATTTAGCATTTAAAATGCAAAAGGGAAAAATATTTTGTACATTACATTTACAGAACTGGCTTCACCTAAATCTATTTGAATTGAATTTAATGTTCTCCAGTTTGATTCTAGCTGATTTTCATGGACTGAATTCACATTAAGGATTGTTCCTTTTATAATATGCATATCATTTATTTATTTTGTCACATCAAATTTTGGTTAAAATTTTACATTACGTGTTTCCATGTTGTTCGTAACTCTGGTTTTCCTCATCATCATAAAGTCTTCAGCCTGAAGATTGGTTGGATACGCACCACTTCTTCTTTCTCGAAAACTAGAACAACGTAGGTACATCTCTTATTATATGCGAACAGTAGTTTAAAGTATGGTTTACTTCTCTCACCTTTAACTTCCGTTTTTACTCCTAATATGTCACTGATTAGCTCTTTATATGTGAAAAGTTGTCCTTCCAACTTATTTCGCCCATTCCATTTCATCTACCCATGGTATTTCATCCTCCTAAAATCCCACACCTTAATCCTTGCAAGATTATTACCCATGCATCTTTGGTTTTACAATTTTAAAATTTTTCAAATCACTGGTTTTGTTAGGCTTTAGAAGCAGTGAATTCTGAATTAGAACATGAACATTTTGACCTCCTAAACCTGTCACTGGCATGTACGTATGTACAGTCCATTTCAATTTGTTAGAATTATGACCTTGAAGAAATCTGCGCGAAAATAGAAGGAATACACACTAGGCGTGAGCAAGGCAGAAATAATTGGAACAAGCTTAAACGAGCAGAGCTCTCGATGGGCAGTCTTAGGAGATCGACTAGAACTGTACAGTACTAGACGAAAATGTTTAGCAATTTCTTAAAATAAAAATGTATATTAATCAACAATAGTAAACAAAGCAAAAGTTTTATAGGTGTGTAGAACGTTAAGTTAATTCACTTGTTCTTATTTTTGGCTCAGTATGCTTTTAAATAAAAGCATATTCTTAAATTTTAACGAGACAGTTTAAATAATTTTGCAAATGGTACTGTACACTTTTGTCTAGTTCTCGCTCGATGATCGGTGGAGAAATGAGCTCCGCAGACAAATATGATTGAATTTGGAATTATGCTACGGCGCATCCTAATAAAGGGAAGGGGCATATCTCTAA
>NW_020439635.1:8052-9763 GCF_000699045.2 Agrilus planipennis
ATTAAATATCATCTAATTCAAATCATTAAATATTTCGGTTCATTTATACAGAACCTTAAAAATGATTCGTCCGAATTTCATATTTTAAATAAAATTTGGACCTCAATATTTCTATTTGAATAATCCAAAAAATCAATGTAAAAGTTTTTATATGCTATCTTATTGTCTTGTCTGTTTCAATAACTTGCAAAATTTGCTGTCTGGCAATCTTAGAATTTTAGAAACATTTATTTGGTATGCTTTGTTGTCAAATTTTGTTACAGTGCAGTTCGTTGCTCAAACGATCGTCTCTAAAGAATTTTTTTATCATTGCAATTAGTAGTATAAATATAAGATGTGACGGGAAAGGCTTAAGAGTGTTGAAAATTTCAGGGTTTACAGTAAAAATTGTAATTTACTTTGAACGGTTTGGTTTAATGTTATATTAGATTGTGAGAATTCTCTTCATCATCTTTTATCTTCACAAAAGATAAAATAACTCAAGTATTATCTTTTGCCAAAATTTTATCTGAATCTGAGAGTGTCGTGCCCTTAGGTACCTACTCTGGATTTGATATTAATTGAAGGAGGATAAAAAGTAGTCGTTTATACAAAATGTAGTATGCATTCCATCATTTTGTCCCCCATACAATGTTTCTGTATCCAGATTGCTAGGTTTAGTGTTGGTAAATGGCGTTAGTTTCTTCAGGAAAGTGCTTAAGAGTCGATTTCGTGGTGTCTGGGAGGGCGCTGCTTCCGACAATTTTTTTGTTCGTTGGGTCACGACGCGAAGTGCACTCCAAGGTTGTTCAACCTTTGCCTGGCTGTCGGTAAGGAAAACGTTCTGTTTCGGCTTTGGTTCAACTTCTGAAGAATGCGAACCAGGCATTAACTTTCTTCACTTGTTTAGATATGCACATAAGTAGGTACCTGAATACGTAGGTACGTATGTAGGAATCCTTTGCTTGCTTCGATTTCAACTTTAAACTTTCTGCAACTGTGTTCTCTAGTTTCGCCTTTGTCAAAGAGGAAAACGGGGATACAGTTAAACTCAGTTAAAACTTATAACGTATCCATCAGGATGTTCAAAATCGGTACACTGTAACAGTAGTAGGTAGATAGATCACTAAGAAGGATAAATAGTCATTTTATCAGTTTTATGTAATCTATACAAACAAATGGTGAAGAATATAAGAATATAGGACATATTAAGGTGGTTAAAAATATTAAATTTAAAGTCAATTGCGGATCTGGACATTTGCGAATCTCTCATTAGGTGGAACATTGCGGACCTCACCCTAATTAACGTGGCACGTATGGAACAGGTCGAAATGTCTGGTGAGGTAAACAATCTCGTTAACGTTTAAGCTTTAGCCTGAAAAATAGGGCCAGTTATTGTCTACTTCATGACCCCCACATTAATGTCTTTTGAACAGCTTGAAAGTTTTAGGTATTTTTTGTAGAAATTCTTCCTTTAACCTCTTAGTTAATGATTTAATTCTTTCTATTTAGGTAGTAGCATTGTGCATTGTTCGGATAGATTAACAGTGCCTTATCGAAAAGTATTAATTTGGTATTACTAATCTTCTCTTCATATATCTTTAAGGTTTAGACGTCCCATTTAAGCCTGTTTTCAATATTGTAACCTTCTTAATAATACCTAATAACGTAAAACATTCCTAATTTTAAAGGAAAACGTGTCATATGTAACAACGGGTAAAATGGTTTGCTA
>NW_020439636.1:0-4482 GCF_000699045.2 Agrilus planipennis
TTCACTCTCTTCTGTCTTCATTTCGTTTGTTCCATCTTTCTCACTCCAACCCCGACAAATACATTCCCAAGACTCTTAATATGAGGACTGAAGAGGGACTTCCGTCCTAACCTTCTACGTAGTCCGGAAGGACTGCTCGCTCACCAGCATTAGTAGCTGGTGGGAATGAAACATCCCAAGACTTCTTTTTCTGGTCCCGTCTGCCATAATTCAGGTTTTTATGTGGTTTCTTTGGATCAGTTATTCAAATGCTGGGGCACTAATATTCTACAGATAAATCTTTCATTCCCTTCTGTCTTCATTTCGTTTGTTCCACCTTTCTTACTCCAACCTCAACAAATACATTCCCAAGATTCCTAATATGAGGATTGAAGAGGGACTTCCGTCCTACCTTTCGACGTAGTCCAGAGGGGCTGCCCACTTACCAGCATTAGTAGCTGGTGGGAATGAAACATCCCAAAAGTTCTTTTTCTGGTCCTGTCTGTCATAATTCAGGTTTTTATGTGGTTTCCTTGGATCAGATATGCAAATTTTGAGGCAGTAATATTCCACAGATCCTTTACTCTCTTCTGTCTTAATTTCGTCAGTCTCACCTTTCCCACTTCAACCTCCACCAACCCATTACCACGATTCCTAAAATGGAGGCTGAAAAGAGCCGTTCACCCTACTCTCCGACGTAGCAGCAAGAAATGCATGAATAAGGTTGGAAAATTTTATACATATGTAAATAACTTCTCTTAAATTGCAATAATTCATAAGCATAAATAAGAATTCATCTTACTGTTAGTAAAAATGTACTTAATAAACAATTTCTGCAGAAAGCAAAAATCTCCGTAATTGGAAGAAATATGAAATGCTTATTTAGTGAACGAAGAAAACGACGAATTCATGGAAAATGAATTTCAAAGTACCCGCTGTACTACCGGTATTTTCCTTTTGTTACTATGACATTTCGTGCAATTATTCTTTGATGTATAGGCCGTTCTCATAATGTGATCGATATGCATATGCCCTGAATAAAATATGCGACCAGCAATTAATAAATAATTGAAATTCTCAGGAGACCTGTTCCACTTAGCGTCTGATGTCGGAAATATTTTTTATTATTGCCAAAAATTTTCTACGAATTTTTCGATTTCATTAGAATGTCTAGAATTCATTAGCAATATCTAGGAATGATGAGGATACCGTGGATAGAGAAGGTTAGGAATGAGAAGAGGTATTAGAAAGAATAGGAGAATAGAGAACTGTATGGAAGTCAATAAGAAATAGGCGAGATAGATTAGTAAGACATCTTCTCAAGCATGAAGGTCTAGTCAGAGACATATTAGAGACGGATGTTAGGAGGGGTAGAGGTACCTACTGTTCGCAAATAGTTAAGGATATGGGTTGTTCTAGTTTTAGGGAAATGCGAAGATTAGGTAAGAGTGGAGGTAAGGATTGACGACCTTATGATAATGATGATGATCTACGAAAAGTTCTAAATATGAAAAATTAGTTTGGAATCTTTTTTTTAGTTTGTTTTAGAGGTTTTTCAAAATAAAGAATTTACACTTAAACAAAACTGATTACTCCCTGAATGATGTTTCGTAATTCGTTATTAAATTACGTCTTTCGCGAAAATGTAAAATAATCTTATTATGAGGGTTATTTTATACTTTCTAAATAATTTTGAAGGGAGAGCCTTCATCAAATTCTCTTCATTTTTAATTCAGCCCGCTTTATTAATTATTACGAAGAATTAATAAGGAGCTATATTTCGTTTCTAAGAATACGCCGTGTATACGCACTTGAATAAAATTCCCATTCAAATGTCGTGCCTGTAAAACAGTACAGTATTTAGGTCGCACGAAAACGTTCCCTGACGAATAGAAAAAACATTTCGGGAAAATGGAAGAAGGGGAAAACTCGACGGAGTTGTAATTTCAAGAGTGTGTTATACTGTATCAGCCTTCGAAAATGAAATAATGTCATTTTATAATTACATTTTATGCTTTTACTTTGGAATCAGTTTAACCCGCAGAGAAATGATTCCATAAATTCAAACAATTTTGTTAAAGCTGTGCGCCATTGTTAGTTTATTTTAAAAAGGAACAATAAATTCTTGGTTATTCTTATTATTAGTTGCAAGCTGTTTATCTGTAGCTTCATTCGCGTTGATGTTCTGAATGAGCGCCAAAATTCAAAAATTTGATAAATAGCCTTGACCCGGATCATTAGGGGAAAAGGAGAAAAGTTTCCAATTCTCTAGGTTAATCATACACTTTGTGTAGAATGACAGTAAATATTGTCCTTTATCGAGATGAAAAGAAATTTTTCTCTCCCTCGGGAACAGTATTTTTTTCTGAATAAAAGTTACCCTATGTTTCTTTCAATGCACTTGACAATTTGTGTACAAAATTTTATGATGATAGGCTGAGCAGTTCAGGTGTGTAATGGTAATAAACAAACAAATACACATTCGCATTTATAATAGTTAGTATTATCAGCCACAACTATTTTGGTTTAGAAAGTAGAGGGAATTTGAAGGCAAATATTTCATGAATCATCATCATAAAGTCGTCAGTCCTGGTTGGACACGCACCTCTACTCTTTTCTATCATGAGTTAATCTTCGCATCTCCCTAAAACTAGAACATCCTAGATCCTTCATAAGTGAAGGGTTAAAATTAAAAGGGCCTAAACATTTTTGAAGTTCAATCTATACCTACTGGTGGGAGAAGACCTGCTGTCTGTGTTGACCAATCAACATTATGAGCATAATTATCAACACATAAGGTTTCCCAATTTAGATCTATACCAAAGTCGTCAAAAACCAAAACTGCAGTACAATCAACGCGTTTCAAATGCCAATGTTAAATTTGGTATGTGTTATTACCTGATCTACATCATTTTATTTGCCCCTGTTTGAGTACTTTTTTGAGATTATTATTAATGCTATAACAATCTGTTGTCCCTACTTATAAAACTGAAGTTAGCAGCGTTATCATCCCTAGATAACGTAGCTTTTTTATTTAATTTAGTAAATATCTGGCAGAGCAATTTCTATAACCGAAACTTTGACGCAAATTACTCCCTTAAGGATTAGAGGTTCTGTTATTCGGAGAAATTCTCCAGACCTCACCACGGATCCCACATCACAATAATGTCCTTTGACAGATAAACAAGTCTGACTCCTTTTCCAATGTCTTGCACACGCTTACAAAACCAAAGAATTGAAAAGGAACCAAACAAAATGCCATTGTCAGTTTGACATAATTTTTCATTCGAATCCGGTCCTAAGATTTTTTTCAATGCGTCGGGATTCCAACACATCCTAACTACTATCCCAGCGTCTCAAGATATCGAAATCGCTTGACTTCAAAATCTCATAGATATTAATTTCCTATTTTTGCATTTCTCAAAATTCTAATTTACTGGTATAATTATGAGAGTAAAGTTTAGTTGAGACGTCGAAACACAACCAAATTGATTATCTCCTTCATTTTCAATTGGTGATGACAGTGTTGTCGAAAAAGCTGGATTGGGATCACTTTTAAGATTAGGATATTTCAATTCATTGAATCGCTAGAACAATTTTGAATCAGGATTAAAATTCAGCCAAAACAAGTTAATATCAGTAACCACTTTTTGTGGTTTTGAGGTTGAATATCTCGGAATCCTGGCTCACTGAATCAATTCTATGACAAAAATCGAGAACGGTACCACTGTAATTTTTGATTCATGTATCCAGATTCCTGTACAACTAACGAATGGTGGCACAAACATCGTGTCAGAATTCACCAATCATCCTATTCGGCAGAGGTAGAGTCGTCCATCTACAACTGCGCTTCGCATTTAATCGATTCGCATAGGTACACAAGCAAGCTATTGATTCAACCGTCGCAGTTGGCCGCGACTGTGCTGGGGTAGCAAAGGAATCCCTAATGTATAACAAACAGGACAGAAGGGCAGACGAAAGGAATTCAAACTGAATTATTAGCACGGAGCTTCTGAAGGCTCAACGTATGGAGTTGGAAGGCATTTATAAACACTTCCATACGTTACAAGTAAGCGGGTGTTAACTATTTGCGGTAAGGGCTGCCTTAACTGAACTACCCCATACCTCGCGCCATTCCTGAAAATTAATAATCAGAGCGTGGGTGCATTCATACATACATGTATACATACACAGGTGCCTAAGCTGTTTGTAACGGATCGGTTTACGTTTATGAGGATGGGAATTTCTATATGGAAGTAGAGGTGCATATAAATCATAATAATCATAACATTACTGGTCAGGAACCTATCCATTATGGGTATGCTTATACATTAAGTACATCACGCTGTTTTTGACGTGACAACGTCTTATAATTCGATGGAGCCGGCTGCACGCACGAAAAAACATGACTCATGCGGCGTTACCTCGCTCTGAGGCGTTCCATTTAAGGCTTGAAGTGCAAGCGAGAGCGCGGAACGAGCGACAAAGAGGCACAATCGGCCT